>NC_064858.1:79935758-80143258 GCF_024139225.1 Suncus etruscus
CACCGGTAACGCTCAGGGGTTACTCCTGCTCAGAAATCACTCCTGGTTTGGGGGACTATAAGGGATACCTGGAGATCGAACCTCAGTCAGTCCTAAGCTAGCAGGCACAAGTCAGACACCTTAACGCTTGCGCCACCGCTCCAGCCCCATGAATTAGATTTTCTGTCTCAAAGTGGCTAGTGGAGCTTAGATTAGATGTCAGAGTAAGGTGCCCTTCTCTACCTTTCTGTCTCCAGAGCTTTTGCCAACTTGCTGCATCCCTTCCCCCATCAGAAAGTTTTAGCAGGTTGGATATATCCACTGGAAATGGTTCAAATAAAATAGGGTCAGTTGTCTGGCACAATAGAGGCTTCTTTTCTGTTTGTTTTTTTTTTTTGATGGGGGGAGCTATACTTGATGGTACTCAGGGCCTATACCTTGCTCTGTGCCCTGGAATTACTCCTGCAACAGATTGAGTACAGTCAGAGGCATGCAATACAGGCTCCTAACCTGCTGTACTGTCTCTCTGGGCACTTGTTTTTGTTTGTTTTATTTTATTTTGTTTATACCTGGTTATACTTCCAGCTCTGTGCTCAGAGTTGCTCCCAGCAGTGGGTTAGGGTACCATGTGATACCAGGGATCAAAACCTGAACCTCCTGCATCTGCATGCAAAGCAGGCACTTCTCTCATTGAGCTGTCTCTGGCCCAACACACACAGCAGTCACATAACAAAGAACAATAAACTGGCTCTAATTACTGGAGTTGTTTTCTCTCCTTAATGTTTGCAGGGTGTTGTATAAATTATAGTCCTAGGGCCAGAGAGATAGTAGAGCAGGTAGGATGCTTGCTTGTATGCAAATGACCTGGGTTACATCCCCCGCACCCCATATGGTTCACTGAGCCCTGCTAGAAGTGATCCCTGAATGTAGAGCTATGAATAAGCCCTGAACATTATGCTTGGTGTGGCCCAAAATGAAACCATAATAAACCCCTTAAAATACCAAAATATAAACTTTATGTGCTGGGGTTAGATATGGATCACTCCTCGAGGGGTTCAGAGGACCATATTGGATGCTGGGAATTGAACCTGAGTTGACACATGAAAGGCGCTACCTGCTGTACTATCTCTTAAGCCCAAACTTTGCAGTCTTTTCTCTCACTTTCTTCCTGTTAGAAAGTAGAAAAAAGTAGAGACAGATACACCTGCTATTTCTATTCTATTTGATTTGTAGCTTAAGCTAGTAACTTTCAGTAAACATAGGTAGCAGTGGTATAATATATATGTTACATAATACGTATATAAAAAATATATATATTGTTGTTTTTGGGCCACACTCGGTGATGCTCAGGGGTTACTCCTGGCTATGCTCTCAGAAATCACTCCTGGCTTGGGGGACCATATGGGATGCCTGGGATCGAAACCAGGTCTGTCCTGGGTCAGCTGCGTGCAAGGCAAAAGCCCTACCGCTGTGCAATCGCTCTGGCCCCAGTTGCTGTATTATATTTATGCCTATAGTTTGGTTCCTGCCTAGGTACTGATGCAGATGCTTTATCTTAAATTCCATGCGGTGAATTAGAATCTTTTTTTGGGGTGGGGGGCACACCCAGCAGTGCTTAGGGATTACTCCTGGCTCTGCACTCAGAAATTGCTCCTGGTAGGCATGGGGGGCCATATGGGATGCCAGGATTCTAACCATCATCTGTTCTGGACCAGCTGCATGCAAGGCTATCTCTCTGGCCCCTGAAATAATTTATCATTTAATAACAAAGCAATTATTTAATAATAATTTAATAATAAATAACCAATTAAATATTTAATAATAAATTGTTTAGAAATATTTTTTTTTTGCCACTTGTGATGGTGCTCAGGGGACTATATAGGATAACAGGGATCGAAATCAGATCTGTTGTTAGCAAGGCTAACATTCTACCCACTGTACCTTCTCTCTGACCCCAATAAGTTAGAATGATTTAATCCAGTGTATTTCAGCCAAGAGACACATCGTCCCTTGGGGCTCCCAGGATTTTCCAAGGAATTATAAATGAGGGACCACAGCTTGAGACAGGGGGCAAAGGAAGAAAATAAAGTTGGAAGGGGGATACAATGGGAATAAAGTTGAGAAGCAGTGGTTTGACCCATTCCTATAATCTCACTGCTGAAGGAAGTTCTTACTTTTTCAGTTTGAGTTGCTGAAGACTGATTATTTTAGGGAAACTGACATTTTGGGTGGAGGGATAGGGCACTGTAAACTCATGAAATGATCAAAGGTGATTTGGATCTGATGCTCATTCCTCTTCCTTTCCCCTTGCAGCATTCCTCCTCTTCCTCTTCTTCCAGCAGTGACTCTGACTGAATACTGAGCCTGGACTCTTCCCTCAAATCTCTCCAGTTCAGCTTTCCCAGCAAGCCTCAGATGCCATCTTGTACCAGGGGCAATTAGCCCAGGTGCCCCTACCTCTGCTCCCACCCTTCCATCTACTTTTCAGCCCTATCTAGGAAAAAATGGGGAAAGTTATCATGGGTTTGCTGAGGCTGCTTGTCATTATTTGTCACTTTGTACTCTGTTTAGCAAGATAACTGTTCATGAAGATGGTGAGACTTTTAAACTAAATGCTAAAGATAACTCTAAGATCTGTAAAATGTGATTTTTATATTTCTTCCATCATATGTGCGCTTGGGAAAGTATTGTGGAAATTGAATTAAGAGATCACCTTATGTTGGTTGCAAGCCTGCTGGGATGTTAAATCCATTTGGATGGTGAACTTTGTCATTTGGACCCCAGCCCTGAGCTCATTATGCTACCTCTGATCTTCCTCTCATTCCCTAACACTCAGTGCCAATAAAGCTGTCTCTTGGTAACTGATCACTTGTACCATTACCTTGGTTGGGTCCAGCATACATTTTTTTGTTTGTTTTTGTTTTTGGGCCAGACCTGGTGATGCTCAGGGGTTACTCTTGGCTATAAACTCAGAAATCGCCCCTGGCTTGGGGCACCATATGAGATGCTGGGGAATCCATCTGCGGTTCGTCCTAGGTTAGCATGTACAAGGCAAACGCCCTACTGCCTGCGCCACTGTTCCGGCCCCAGGAGTCTAGCATACGTTTACTGCTACTTTTGTTTTGTTTTGTTTTTTGGGCCACACCCAGTGACGCTCAGGGGTTACTCCTGTTTATGCGCTCAGAAGTCGCTCCTGGCTTGGGGGACCATATGGGAAACCGGGGGATCGAACCGCGGTCTGTCCAAGGCTAGCGCAGGCAAAGCAGGCACCTTACCTCTAGCGCCACCGCCCGGCCCTACTGGTACTTTTATTGCTCTTCTGAAGACCCTTTCAAGTATATCAGGTTGAGACTGAGTGATGGTACAATGAATAGGGTGTTCGTCTTGCATGTGGCTGACTGGATTTGATTCCAACATCCCAAACACAATAAAAAAAAATGTTGGGGCTGGCGAGGTGGTGCTAGAGGTAAGGTGTCTGCCTTGCAAGCGCTAGCCAAGGAAGGACCGTGGTTCGATCCCCCGGCATCCCATATGGTCCCCCCAAGCCAGGGGCAATTTCTGAGCGCTTAGCCAGGAGTAACCCCTGAGCATCAAACGGGTGTGGGCCCCCCCCAAAAAAAAAAGTTGATCGGGGTTTGGGCTGCTAAGCCCTACCAGGGCTGAACCAGTAGTAAGTCCTGAATATGACCCAAAAACAATAATAATAATAATAATAAATAGGAGTTTAAAGTTTTTATTTATTTATTTTTGTTTTGGTGCCACATCTGGCAATGCTCAGGGATTACTCCTAGCTCTGCACTCAGGAATTACTCCTGGCGGGTGCTTGTGGGACTATATGGGATGCCGGGAATTGAATTTGGGTTTGCCACATGCAAGGGAAGCACCCTATCCTGCTGTATTCTCTCTCTAGTTCTTGGGTTTTAAATTTTTTGGGGGGGGGCCACACCCGGCGGTGCTCAGGGGTTACTCCTGGCTGTCTGCTCAGAAATAGCTCCTGGCAGGCACGGGGGACCATATGGGACACTGGGATTCGAACCAACCACCTTTGGTCCTGGATCGGCTGCTTGCAAGGCAAACGCTGCTGTGCTATCTCTCCAGGCCTGGGTTTTAAATTTTTTATTTTGGTTTTTAGGCCATACATGGCAGTGCTCAAATATTCCTGTGTTCAGGGAACTCATGAAGTACCCATGTCTTTTGCATGCAAATTATGCATTCCACCTGTTGAGCTGTCTTTTTGGCTCTTTTTTTTTTTTTTTTCTTTTTTTTTTCTTTTTGGCTCTTAAAGTAAATGTTTGTTTTAGTTCTTTGGTCACACCTGCTGTACTTAGGGTAGGCTAAGGGAACCATATGCAGTACTGGGGATAGAATTTGGAACAATTGCATGCAAGGTGAGTGCCTTATTCCTGTATAATCTCTGGCCTAAAATAAGTGACTTTTTTTTTTTTTTTTGGCTTTTTGGGCCACACCCAGTGACGCTCAGGGGTTTCTTCTGGCTATGCACTCAGAAATTGCTCCTGGCTTGGGGGACCATATGGGACACTGGGGGATCGAACCATGGTCCGTCCTAGGTTAGCGTGTGCAAACCAAATACCCTACCACTTACGACACTGCTCCGGTACCAAAAATAAATGACTTTTATAATGAAGAACTAAAACTAGGGATGTAATTCAGTGGTAGAGCACGTATATTGCATATTTCAGGCTCTGGGGTTTGATTCTGAGCATAGCAGAAAAATATTAAAAAAGGAAACAGAACATTCAAAACTATAGCAAGGAGTCAGAGCATCAGGAAGATAATATAAGGTTCCTGCATCTTTCTTTAGGTTTTTGTTTGAATGTTTGGGCCAACCTAGCATGCTCAGGAGTTACTCCTGGCGCTGCTGCACTCAGGAATCATTCCCTCGCCTTGCTCAGGGGACCTTATGTAACGCCAGGGATGAAACCTGGGTTGAACTCATGCAAGACTTGCTTACCTGCTTTGCTATTGCTCCTGCCCCCTTTTCTTTCTTTCCTCTATTTGTTTTTTTTTTGGCTTTGTGTCACACCCAGCAGTGCTCAGGTGTTACTCCTAGCTCTACACTCAGAAATCGCTCCTGGCAGGCTCAGGGGACCATATGGGATGCTGGAATTTGAACCACCGTCCTTTTGCATGCAAGGCAAACACCTTACCTCTATGCTATCTCTCCGGCCCCTCTTACCTTTTTTTTTGGTTTTTGGGTCACACCCGGCAGTGCTCAAGGGCTACTCCTGGCTCTATGCTCAGAAATCGCTCCTGGCAGGCTCAGGGGACCATATGAAATGCCGGGATTCAAACCACCATCCTTTTGTGTCTACAGCAAATGCCTTACTGCTGTGCTGTCTCTCGGCCCTACCTTTTTTTTTGTGTGTGTGATTTTTGGGTCACACCCGGCAATGCTCAGGGGTTACTCCTGGCTCCATGCTCAGAAATTGCTCCTGGCAGGCACGTGGGACCATATGGGGCACCGGGATTCGAACCCATGACCTCCTGCATGAAAGGCAAACGCCTTACCTCCATGCTATCTCTCCGGCCCCACCTTTTTTTTTTTTTTAAACATGCAATATGAAGTAAATTATTTGTAGCTTCTAAGGCTTGAGAGAGCATGGAAAACTGGGAACAATTTTACACTTGTGGTGGGATTGGTTTTGGAATATGAATGAGAGAATCAACTGTATTATGAGCTACTTTGTAAACCACAGTGTTTAAATAAATACAAGTTTTAAGAAAGAAGGAGCTTTTTTATTTATTTATTTGTTTATTTGTTTGTTTAATGGTTTTGGGCCACACCTAGCAGTGCTCGGAGGTTACTCCTGGTTATCTGCTCAGAAATAGCCCCTGGCAGGCACAGGGGACCATATGGGACACTGGGATTTGAACCAATCACCTTAGGTCCTGGATCGGCTGCTTGCAAAGCAAACGCCACTGTGCTCTCTCCCTCCAGGCCCAGGAGGAGCTTTTTTTTCCGGCAGTGCTCAGGGGTTAGTCCTGGCTGTCTGCTCAGAAATAGCTCCTGGCAGGCACGGGGGACCATATGGGACACCGGGATTTGAACCAACCACCTTTGGTCCTGGATCAGCTGCTTGCAGGGCAAACGCCGCTGTACTATCTCTCCAGGTCCAAATTGTTCTTTTTTAAAATTTTTTTATTGAGACCAATGTGAATTACAAGTCTTTCTTTTTTTTTTTTTTTTTTTTTTTTTTTTTTTTTTTTTGGGCCACACCCAGCGATGCTCAGGGGTTACTCCTGGCTTTCTGCTCAGAAATAGCTCCTGGCAGGCTCGGGGACCATATGGGACACCGGAATTCGAACCAACCACCTTTTGGTCCTGGATCGGCTGCTTGCAAGGCAAACGCAGCTGTGCTATCTCTCCGGGCCCAAGTCTTTCACTGTTTATTTAAGATACATAGTGACAGTGAATTAGCGCCATTCACACTACCTGTGTTGATCTCCCTCCAGCCATAGTTCCCAGCATGCCTCCCAGACCTCCACCTTTTGCCCCTGGACAGCTAGTGTAACGGGTCTCTTTTGTGTATACCTTGTTGTAGTTTGGGTCTCTTGATTGTAGTATGGGTCTCTTGTTTCAGAATTGTTTATTAATGAATTTGAGTCATAAAATTCCAACGTTCATCTTTCACCAGTGCATATTTCCTGTCACCAATATCCCCAGTTTCCCTCCTGTTCTCCTCACATCCTCCATGGCAGACATTCTTCTCTCTCTCTCTCTCTCTCTCTCTCTCTCTCTCTCTCTCTCTCTCTCTCTCTCTCTCTCTCTCTCTCTCTCTGCCTCTGTCTCTCTCTCTGTCTCTGTCTGTCTCTCTTTTAGGCACTATAATTTGCAATAGTGTTACTGAAATTTTATCATGCATATCACTTTACCTTCTTACTGCACTCAGTTCTTGTCTAGAGTGACAACTATCACTGTCATAATGGTCCCTTCTATGTCCTAACTGCACTCCCCCACTCTTTGTGCCAAGCTTCCTATTATGCACGAAGTCTTCCTGGTCTTCCTCTCTATTGCAGAGTGACCTTTTGAACAAGAATATTTAAAGAAATTGTGGGGCCCAGAGTGATAGCACAAGCGGAAGGGCATTTGCCTTACACACAGCCAACCGGGGTTCAATCCCCAGCATCCCATATGGTTCCCCCGAACCTGCCAGGAGTGATTTTTGAGTGCAGAACCAGAAGTAACCCCTGAGCACTCCCCCCCAAACAACAACAAACCAAAACACAAAAAAATAAAAAAATTGTGTACAGGGGCTGTCGAGGTGGCGCTAGAGGTAAGGTGTCTGCCTTGCAAGAGCTAGCCAAGGAAGGACTGACGTCCCATATGGCCCCCCCAAGCCAGGGGCAATTTCTGAGCGCTTAGCCAGGAGTAACCCTTAAGCATCAAATGGGTGTGGCCCGAAAAACCAAAAAAAAAATTAATTGTGTACAGATTCCAGTTCATCTAAGACCACAAAAATGTAAAAGTTTTTCTACTATTAGTGATGTGCTGTTTGATTATCTGGTAAAGTGGTAGCCATCAGATCTCTCCATTTTATTTTATTTATCGCAGCAATAATACTCAGGGGTGGGGCCTGAGAGATAGCACAATGGTAGGGTATTTGCCTTGCACATGGCAGATCCAGGACCAAAGGTGGTTCAAATCCCAGCATCCCCAATGGTCCCCCGAGTCTGCTAGGAGCAATTTCTGAGTGCAGAGCCAGGAGTAACCCCTGAGTGCTGTTCGGTGTGACCCAAAAACCAAATAAAAAATACTCAGGGGTTACTCCTGGCTCTCCATTCAGAATCATGCCTGGTGGGCTCGGGGAACCATATGGGATGCTGGGGATCAAACCAGGGTCAGCTACATTCGAGGCAAATGCTTTACTTGCTGTACTATCTCTCCAGCCCTAGATTTCTCCATTTTTTTTTAAAAGAGAAAAAGTAATTGCTTTATTTTTTAATAATAACTTTATTTAAACACTGATTAAGATCTCTCCACTTTTAATAATTGGAGTTATGTGTATAATTTGCAAATGATCTATACAGTGAAATATATCACAACATTAATATCCCATTTCCTAACAGCTTTTTGCTTAAAGTTAAATCTTTTAGGAAGGCAAGGGGCCCCCCTGCACCTGGCAGTGTTCAGGGCTTTCTCCTCGCTCTGTATTCAGGGATTACTCCTAGAGGACTTGGAATATCATAAGGAATGCCAGGGACTGAATTTAGACAGGCCTTTTATACAAGTCAAACCCACTGTACCGTTGATCTGGACCCCTAAAGTTTTTTTGTTTTTTTTTTTTTTTTTTCTTTTTCTTCAAAATTTTTTTTATTTTAGAGTGAGGAAATATCACTTTTTATATCCTGGTGTATTCAAAGTAAAGTAGTCTAGGTACAGGATACAATTAAATCATGATACACTTCAGTGATTTTATACTGAGTCCTTAAAGTTTTAATGATTAGTGACACCTGCCATAATCATGTCATTTTTGAGTTGCAAAATGATGTTTTTTTTTTTTTTTTTTTTTTTTTTTTTGGTTTTTGGGTCACACCCGGCATTGCTCAGGGGTTACTCCTGGCTGTCTGCTCAGAAATAGCTCCTGGCAGGCACGGGGGACCATATGGGACACCGGGATTCGAACCAACCACCTTTGGTCCTAGATCGGCCGTTTGCAAGGCAAACGCCGCTGTGCTATCTCTCCGGGCCCATGATGTTTTTCTTTTTAATTTTGTTTTTGGGGCCACATCTGGCAGCGCTCAGGAGTTACTCCTGGCTGTGCACTCAGAAATCACTCCTGGCCAGCTCAGGGGACCATATAGGATGCCAGGAATTGAACCCGCGTCTGTCCCAGGTCGGAGATGAGCAAGGCAAAGGCCCTGCTGTTGTGCTATCATTCCGGTCCCCAAAATGATGGTTTTCTAGCTCATTCCTTCCTTCGACATTTATTATCTAGAATCACAAGAGTTTTCTTCAAAAGGGGTCAATGATTGAATCAATTATTCCCAACTGTCAGAGTAAGAATCATTGTCAAAATTTCCTCCAGAATAGGCAATACTGATATTAATTTTGTGCAGCTCAGTGTAGCCTAATTGAGTTTCCCCTTCCCATTCTCCTCCACACGTCTTCCTTCCTTCCTTCCTTCCTTTCTCCCTTCCCTTTTCCTGTCTCCTTTCTTCCAGGCTTAGAAGGCCTACTTTACTTCCAGGCCACGGAGCCTGCCTGGCTCTTCCCCGGCCAGCCCGCTAGAGGCCGCTGGCGTCCTCCGGCCTCGGAGCCGGCCGCTCTCTCCCCCACTTGCTCATGCAGTCCGAGCGCCGCTCTCGCTGGTGCTGACGCGCTCCACGGGGCCGCTCTAGGCCGCCGGGAGGCCGGGCCGCGTCGTGCGGGGAAGATGGGGACGCCGCCGTCGCCTCGCCGGCCCCCGGGGCGATAAGCGCTTCCGGGGTCGGAGGGTACGCGGGGTTGAAAGCGGCCCGCTCCGCCCCGTCCCCCTCCCAGACCAGCAGAGGCAGCAGCCGGAGCAGCCGCAGCCTGCGCCCTCTCCCGCCCGCCCGCCCTCCGCCGCCCTCCCGCCCGCCCGCCCGCCCCGGGGTCTCTCTCCCCTTCCTCCTCCTCCACCCCCCCCTCCTCCTCCTCCTCCTCCTCCTCCGCCCGCCCGCGGGGCCCCCCTCGCCTTCCCGCCCGCCCCTATTGTTCCGCCCCCGGCCTCCCGCCCTTCCCCTTCCCGCCCGCCCGCCCGCTCCTCTCTTTCTCTCCCCCTCAGTCGCCTCGCGCCTGCAAGGTAAGCTTCCAAGAGGAGGAAAAAAAAAAAAAAAAAAAAAAAGAGGCGCTCCGAACGGGCTTTTTCGGACTCGGAGAGGGGCCGCCGCGCTTCGCTTCGCTTTGCCTGCTCGTCGTCGCGAGCCCCCGCCTCGCGGAGCGCCGCGTGAGCAAGGCCTTCCCCGCTCTCGCCGCCCGGCCCGGCCCGCCACGCTAGGCCCAGGCTCCGCCGCGGCCTAGCAGGCCCCGCGCGCGCCGCTCCCCTCCCCCCGCCTCCTTCCCCCCCCCGAGCCCCCCCCGCCTCCTGCCCGGTGGCGCCTGCGCAGTGGGCGGCGGAGCGCGCGCGCGTGCGCGTGGGGCGGCGAGGGGAGGGGGCGGCGGCGGCTGGCTGGGTTGGTTGGTGGGTGGGGGGGAGGGCGCTGGCCGACTCGCTGGGGCGAGCGCGGGGCTCCTCGCGGGGGGTGGGCCGGGCCGGGCCGGCGCTGGCGCTGCAGTCTGCCCCGCGAGGAGCCTGGCTGGCTGGCTCGCTCGCTGGCTCCTCGTCCCGGCCCCTCCCTGGAGCGCAGCGCCCTCCCCTGACCGAACCGTTTATTTTATTTATTTATTTGTTTTATTTTTTTCCCCCTTACTGGAGGGATTGGGGAGGGGCTTTATTTTTTTTAAAAAAAAATAAACAAAGTGGAAAATGCTGAGCTGACTTGTCACCCCCACCCAGGAGGGGTTACTGACTTCCAGCTTCTCAGTTAACTGCAGGAAGCTTTAACGCCTTTTTTTTTTTTTTTTTTTTGAATTTCCAAAATGCCTGCCGAGATGATGGGCCCAGAGCGAGCTATTTTTATAGCACAAGGAGGGGGGGGGGGCTACATGGACCTGGAAGGGATGAACAGCTGAATGGATGGATGGGGCGGAGAGATTGGGGGCACTTTTGTATTGATCTAAGTCGAGGAGGGAATCAGGACACACAGGGTTTTTTTCTTTCTTCTTTTTTTTTTTTAATGAATGATGAGGAGGGATTGGATTGGATGGATGAAATGGCACCGCGTCCTCAAATTTGCTTTTTTTTTTTTTAACGTTTTACCAACCCCCAACGGGAATGCAACTGTTTGTGGTCTTTGAAAAGGGCTTCTCTATTTTATTGCGTTCGGGTGGGGAATGAGGACTTGTCCATATTTTACCATCTTAACCAAAATAAAGAACTTTTTTACAGACCCTCTATTCCCCCTCCCTCCAGCACTATTTTTCTCTTTATTTTTTTCTTTTTTGCATGAAAAGTATTCAATTCTGGGGTGTTGCCAGAAGTTAAATTGTATCATGAAAATGGGATGAGGTGCTTTGGGGAATGCCAAGCCCATCTTTTAAATAAAACACACGAGAGGTAATTTTCGCTACCTGGTTTGGAGACTCCTTTGAGCACTTTCTAAGTGTTTATAGTGTATTGACTTCGTTTTAAACGAAGATAAGACTTTGTAAAAGGAGAAAATTCGATGTAAGAGGGGAATCATTGATCTTGGCTTTTGAAGGTTACGAATTCTGAGACTTTATACAAGTTTGAAGAGAACCTTTTTTTAAAACTTAACACTGCTAGGTCTCGAAGAAGAGGTATTGTGAGTGAAGGTATATCCAAAACCAGATTTTCTTTCATAGCCAATTCTAAATCAAGAATAGTAAGCTTAGTTCTAGTGGGTAAGAAAGGCTTTGTTGCCATTGTTTAAAACCATAAGATAAATTTTTAGTACTGCTAATTTGTATTGATTTGTTTGGAATAGAATTTACCTTAAAATAGAAGTAAATATTGAATGGCAGAGATTAACAATATAGATGTTAGTTTAGCACTTGGATCTTGGTGTAGAAATAAAGTAGGTTTGGAAGAAGGATGAAAAGGACACAGGCTTTATTTTGTCATTTCCAAAAAGCCTGTATAGATGTCATTTCAGATGTTCTTTTTAGTCAGGTTGTTGATGGATGTATTCTAGAAATTGGGGCTATCAGTATTTGGAATTTTAATGTGAGATACATCCAGTTTCTCTGTAGACATTGTTACCAATAAGAAAATGTTCTCCTGCTTTCACTATGAAATACCTCATTGTCTTTATCGTATGTAATTGGTTTGAGCTTTGCCTCATGATTTCCAGGTGCTTATCCTGTTGAAGCCTTTTTAAGTCATTTTTTTTTTAAGCTGAAGGACAACTGATGCATTCTCAGCAGTCTCTTAGAGCCATTGGCAATTGAAAGAATCTTTCTTCCTGAGAATCAGTGGAAACCCTACCATTTATGAGAATAGTCAGCAAAATTGCTTTCCAGTTTATATGATCTGTAAATGGTGGTTAATGCAGTAGTCCTGAAAGTATTTAAGCTAGTCAACTGATAGTTTGCCTCTTAGAGTCTTTCAGAAAATAACTTTGGGAAATACTTTTCACTGATTTTGGTCATGTTTGTATTTTAGTTTTTGGCTTTCATCCCTCTTCTCCCACCAGTGACCAAAGACTTGACCACTCAAAGTCCAGCTCCCCAGAACACTGCTCGACATGGACACCGGTGTGATTGAAGGTGGATTAAATGTCACACTTACCATCCGGCTACTTATGCATGGAAAGGTATGCATCGGTTTGGGAAAATGGATTATTATATTAACTGTTAAAGGGAGGGGCCTGGAGGAAGCAGGCCTGTATGTTGGAACTCATCAGATTAATACTGCGGCTTTAACATCCCTCTCTAGCCGTCCAGTACATGAGAATGTTGGGAGAAAATGTATTTTCTTTACCAGGAAGCTCTCAACAGAATGGGAAAGGTTTAACTAGAGCGCAGTCCCCTACTTAAACAGGATTTTTCTCATGGAGGTTGTTATAGCTTATGATAAGTAGATTGCGCCCCCCCTTCACACATTTTTTGCTATACTTCTCAGGAATTATATGTTAAGTGTTTAATTGAGAAAAAGGCCAGAGAGATTGTGTACAATGGGTACAGCCTTTGCCTTGCCTTCAGGGTTTGATTCCCCAGCATCTGATAAGCATCTGAGTACCACCAGGAGTGACTCCTGAGTTCAAAGCCCAAAGTAACCATTAAACATTGTAGGCTATGGTCCAAAAAAACAAAGAAAAAAACTGAGCACAAAGAGAAGTGTTCATTTTTTTTTTTAAATTTTTTGATAGCTCAAATTATGACCAAGGAAGAGAGTAAAAGTTAGATTTTCCATTGTTTTGGGCATTGTTTTTTTCTTGCATGATAATGAAAATTTGAATTTTCTCTTATTTGACACTAGTTTTCTGTTACAGGAAGTTGGCAGTATCATCGGAAAGGTATGGCAGCTAAACTTAAACTCATTCTTATTTTCCAAGGTTGCTTGAAATAGCAGTTGTAGCTCATTCTTGATTTTTTTCTTACAGAAAGGAGAATCTGTGAAGAAGATGCGGGAAGAGGTGAGTTACAGAGCAGCAGGTGTTGAGGGATTATTACCATGGGAAATGCTCAGCAGCTTAAAAGTCCTGTGTAATAAGTTTAGAGTGACAAATGTTTCAATAATAGAAACTTTTCCTGGCTTTTTGTAATGTTGCAAATCAGATACTTTCTGAAGTGGTATTTTTCAGGTCAGACATGGAGTTGTATTTGAAAATATGCTCACAATACCTTATACCGCTCTGTTCTGGGGAGGGAACAATATGATCTTTATAACATACTTTTTTATTTTTTAATGTCTAACCTCTGCTCTTTTCCAGAGTGGTGCACGTATCAACATCTCAGAAGGGAATTGTCCGGAGAGAATTATCACTTTGGCTGGACCCACTAATGCCATCTTCAAAGCTTTTGCTATGATCATTGACAAACTGGAAGAGGTTTGTTATTACCATTTCCATTTAAGTGACTCCAAATTATTAATGATTTTTTTGCAGGGTGTGGGGTGCATACCCAGCAGTCTCAGGGCTTTTGGATTTGCACTCTGGGATGCTTGGCCCATATGTGGTATAAGGGATCAAACCTCAAAAGACAAATGCCCTACCCAATATACTATCACTTTTTTTTTTCTTTTTGGGTCACACCCAGCAATGCTCAGGAATTACTTCTGGTTCTGCGCACAAAAATCACTTCTGGCAGGCTTGGGGGACCATATGGGATGCCTGGGATTGAACCCAGGTCTGTCCTGGATCTGTAGTGTGCAAGGCACACTGCTGTTTTAGCACTCTGGCCACTGCCACTAGCACTTTTGCAGCAACTTAGGTTTCTTTATTTTTTTGTTTGTTTGCTTGTTTTGGGGTCGCATATGGTGTTGCTCTGGTTACTCTGGGTTCTACACTCAGAAATTACTCCTCGTGGGCTTGAGATCATACGGGATGCCAGGGATTGGTCCTAGGTTGTTTCCAGGTCAGCTGCATGCAAGGCAAATGCCCTACTCACTGTGCTTATCACCCCAGGCTGTCTTTTTGTTATTGTTTTGTTTTGCTTATGGTCACACCCAGTGGTGCTCAGGAGTACTTCTGGCTTTGTGCTCAGAAATCAGCTCCTGGCAGGCAACTTTAACCTACAAAACAAAAATACATAAAATAAATTTTTTTGGGGGGGGGTCACACCCGGCAGCGCTCAGGGGTTACTCCTGACTCTATGCCCCTGGCAAGCTCTGGGGACCATATGGGATGCCAGGATTTGAACCACCGACCTTCTGCATGCAAAGCAAACACTTTACCTTCATGCTATCTCTCTGCTCCTACCTGGCATTCTAATGTCACCAGTTCTATTGCTGTCACCACATGATCTTTTGCCTCTGTCATATTTGACCCTTCAGAATCAACTGAGCTTTGTGAGAGCTCTACTTGTGAGAAAGTTTTCACAACACTGTTAAACTACCCTAAAATTTTGTTTTGTTTTTGGGCCACATCCAGCAAAGATCAGGGATTCCTGGCTTTGTACTCAGAAATCACTCCTGCAGGCTCAGGGGACCATATTGGATGTCGGGGATTGAACCTGGGTCAGCCCTACCTGCCATGCTTTCGTTCTAACCCTTAAAATTCAGTTGAGCAACCATTGCCCTAGTTTTTTTTTTTTTTGGGCCACACCAAGCGGTACTCAGGGGTTACTCCTGGCTGTCTGCTCAGAAATAGCTCCTGGCAGGCAGGGGGGGACGGACCATATGGGACACCGGGATTCAAACCAGTCACCTTTGGTCCTGGGTCGGCTGCTTGCAAGGCAAACGCTGCTGTGCTATCTCTCCGGGCCTAGTTTTTTTTTATAGTACTCTTCCACTTCAGTATTTTCTTGTTTTGTTTTTGGCTAATTTTGCATTTTACATAAAAGGCACATGGATGCAGGCTTTGCATGGTTGGTTGAAATCTTTTTTTTTTTGTTTTGTTTTCTGGGCCACACCCAGCGGTGCTCAGGGGTTACTCCTGGCTGTCTGCTCAGAAATAGCTCCTGGCAGGCACGGGGAACCATATGGGACACCGGGATTCGAACCAACCACCTTTGGTCCTGGATCAGCTTTTTGCAAGGCAAACGCCATAGGCAAGGCAAACTTCTTATCCACTAATTGTACTATTGATTAGCTTCCATCAATAAACCTTTTTCTTTCCTTTTTTACTTGATTTTTGGTTCTACTCAATGATGAATGATTATTCTTGGCTCTGTTCTCATGAATTATTCCTGACATTGGGAACTGTACAGGATGCTGGGGATCAAACCCAGGTCTGCTGTGTGCAAGTTGGTAATAGTATAGGCAGGGCTTTATTCTATTACCTGTCCAGTTTTTTGGTTTTTGGGTCACACCCTGCAGTGCTCATGGGTTACTTACTCCTGGCTCAGAAATTGCTCCTGGCAGGCTTGGAGCATATGGGATGCTGGGATTCGAACTGTCCTTCTGCATGCAAGGCAAACACCTTACCCTGCATGCTATCTCTGACCCCCTCCAGTTTCATTTTTAATTTATTTAATATCCATGTATGG
This sequence comes from Suncus etruscus, assembly GCF_024139225.1. Lineage (NCBI taxonomy): Eukaryota > Metazoa > Chordata > Mammalia > Eulipotyphla > Soricidae > Suncus > Suncus etruscus. The sequence continues at coordinate 79,951,429 of NC_064858.1, forward strand.
GTTACTGCTGGTTCTGCTCTCAGAAACTCCTGGCAGGCTCGGGACCATATGGGATGCTGGGAATCGAATCCGGGTCTGGTCCCTGGTTGTCTGCATACAAGGCAAACATTCTACTGTTGTGCTATCACTCTGGCCCCCCCATTTTTGATTTTATTTATTTTGATTTTTGGGTCAAGCCGGCGGTGCTCGGGTTACTCCTGGCTCTACGCTCAGAAATTGCTCCTGGCAGGCTTGGGGGACAATGTGAAATGCCGGGTATTGAACCCAGGTCCATTCTTGTTGTGTGCAAGGCAAATGTCTACTGCTGTGCTATTGCTCAGGCCCCCATTTTTTATTATTTTTCTTTTATTATTGGGTAAGACCTGGTGACGCTCAGGGGTTATGCCTAATTTGGTGGACCATCTGGAATGCTGGGGGATCAAACCATTGTCCGGCCTGGGTCAGCAGCATGAACGGCAAACTCTCGCCCTACCGCTGTGCCATCGCTTCTGCCCCCTCATTTTTAATTTTAAACTTGATGTATTCGTGAGCTTTTCAGTGGTAGTGGTATTGCACCTTTTTTGTTTGTTTTTGGTATTATATATTTTTTGGGAGGAGTTTGGGCCACACCCTTAACGCTTGTGCCACAGCTCCGGCACCTGTTTTTGATTTTAGATTTTATCTGTGGTGCTCAGCTCTGTGCTTGGGAATCCTGTCAGTGCTTGAGATCTTTTTGGGGTGACAGGAATGGAACCTGAATTAGCTTTTGCAAATCAAGTACTTTACCTTTACTACTACTTCTCTCTGGCCCACAGGGCTTTTTTTTTTTTAATGAACTGTACATATTGACACTTTTTAATATGTAACATAATTTTCATTTAGTGATTTTTCTTTTCTTTTTTTTTTTTTTGTTTTTGGGTCATAGCTGGCAGCACTCAGGGGTTACTCCTGGCTCTATGCTCAGAAATCGCTCCTGACAGGCTCGGGGCACCATTATGGTATGCTGGGAGTTGAACCACTGTCCTTCTACATGCACGGCAAATGACCTACCTCCATGCTATCTCTCACTCTTTATTTTTTCTTGCCACACTCATCAGCAGCTTGGGTTAATCCTGGCTATGTGCTCAGAAATTGCTCCTGCCTTGGGGGACCATATGGGACACCAGGGACCGAGGTTCGTCCTGGGTCAGCTGCATGCAGGCAAACGCCCTACTGCTGCTCTATTGCTTTGCCCCTTTAATTTTTGTTTTGTTTGGGGGGGGGCACATCCTTTAATACTCAAGTTACTACTGGCTCAGGAATTCTGGGTAGGTTTGCCATGTATGTGCAAGACTATTTTTTACCTGCTGTACTCCCTTCCTCCATCATTTAATGTTGTATTTTCTGGGCCACACCTGGTAGTGCTCAGGTTATTCCTGTTTCTGTGCTCAGGAATCCCTCCTAAGGCAAAGCCCTCCCTGCTGTTCTATCACTCTGGCCTCTAGTGTTTGTTTAATGTAGTAAATTTATAAAATTTCTCCATGGTGTTTTTTTTTTATACATATATATGTTTGTGTGTGTATTTGGAGAAGAGTGTGGGAGTGGAAAGTGCATGCAAGCCCTGTATCTGAGAAAGTTTATAGATTATATTCTTTTTTTTGGGGGGGTGGTCACACCCAGCAGCGCTCAGGGGTTACTCCTGGCTCTGCTCAGAAATCACTCCTAGCAGGCTCAAGGGACCATATGGGATGCCGGGATTCGAACCACAGTCCTTCTGCATTCAAGGCAAACGCCCTACCTCCATGCATCTCTCTGGCCCCTATATTTTCATTATTGAAGAGTGGGAGAAAGCATATTTGAATCTTAGGTTGCAGGTCTATACATAATTTTCTTATTAAGATTATGCAGTTTGTGGGGATAGAAAGCTAGTACAGTGGGGGCGGAACCTGCTTTGTATGTGGCTGACTGGGGTTCCAATACCCAGCTTCCTAGATAGTCTCCCGAACATTGCCAGTTGTGGCCAAAAATAGCCCAAGTGAGTAGACTGTTAAGGCTGTTATTGGTTTCAAGTGATCTATTCAAGCTTGTACATTCTGATGTTCTGAATAATACCTTCTTTTTTAGGACATTAGCAGCTCTATGACCAATAGCACAGCTGCCAGTAGACCCCCAGTCACCCTGAGGCTGGTGGTCCCTGCTAGTCAGTGTGGCTCTCTCATTGGGAAAGGTGGTTGCAAGATCAAGGAAATACGAGAGGTTTGTAACTTGGATGCTTCTGGCTGTGGTGGGGTGGTGGGGACGACTGATCCGTGAGCTGTCTATCTGACCTTACATGGCATTATCATGTTCAGGGCTAACTGCTCAATAGACCATTTATAATATAGTCAATGTAATATAGAATCAAACCCATGGTTGGCAGCATGCAAGGAAACCTTACTTAATGTACTGAATCAGGCCTTTCGAGCTTTTAGGTTTTTGTGTTTTGGGCCACACCCATTTGTTGTTTAGGTTAACTCCTGACTCTGTTCTGAGGAATTGCTCCTGGCAGGACCATAAGAGATGCCAAGAATTGAACCCCCAGGTTTGGCTATGTACAACTGAGCAGCTTACCTGCTTTTCTTTCCTTCCTCCCCTTGTGTTTTTTGGGGGGACCACACTGGCATTCAGGGGTTACTCCAGGCTCTGTGCTCCAGCAGTCAATACTGGCAGTCTTGGGAGCTTATATGGGATGCTGGGAATTGAACCCAGGCCAGGAATCAAAACACAGGCTGGTCCTGGGGTTGGCTGTGTGCAAGGCACACATACCCCTCCTCCACCCTCCCCTCGTATTCTTTTTGTCTTTGGATGCTTTTGAAAGGTCCTTGTAGAACTGACTGAAACACCCTTGTCAGTAAAGCCTGGCCCCAAAATGGTAACTAATCTGAATCTTCGACTCTGATTAGAAAGAAAAATTTTGTGGCTGGGGGCACATCTATCATTGTGTACACCTACTTCTGGCTGATTTAGAAATACCAGTAGTGCATTACTAATTTTACTCCAGCTCCCTCCTTTTGTTTTTTGGAGCCTTTCTGGCAATGCTCAGGGATTACTCCTGGCTGTACACTCCAGGAACTACTTCTATGGGCTCAGGGACCATATGGAGTGCTGAGGATGAGGATCGGCCGGTATAAGGCAATACACCTTACTATCTGCATGCCTCCTCCCCCTTATATATATTTTTTGCATGGAAGGCTTGGGTATCACCCGGCCATCCTCAGGGATTAGATTTAGTCTGCACTTAGGAATCACTCCAAAGGGGCTAAGAGGATGCTGGGCATCAAACCCAAGTTGGTTGCTTGCTAGGCAAACACCTTCTCCACTAAAATTCCTCTGGCCCATCCCCAAGATTTTTTTCATTCCTCTGGGTCAGCCTTGTGCAAGACAAACGCCCTACCGGTACACTATCGTGTGGGCCCAGTGTTTTTTATTTTTATTTGGAAAATGAGGCTTGGGCCATCCCCAGCAGTGCTCAAGGATTATTCTTTTTTTATGGGGGCGGGTTTGGGTTTTGGGGCCACACCTAGTGATGTTCAAGGGGATTACTCCTCGCTATGCGCTCAGAAATGACTTCTGGCTTGGATCATATGGGATGCTGGGAATCAAAGCTGCTTTTTTTTTCTTTGGGCCACACCTGGCAGTGCTCAGGGGTCACTCCTGGCTGTCTGCTCAGAAATAGCTCCTGGCAGGCACGTGGGGACCATATGGGACACCGGGATTCGAACCAACCACCTTTGGTCCTGGATAGGCTGCTTGCAAGGCAAACGCCGTTGTGCTATCTCTCTGGGCCCAAAGCTGCTTTTTTTTGTTGTTGTTTTTGGGTCATACCCAGCAGTGCTCGGCCTGGCTCTGCGCTCAGAAATCGATCCTGGCAGGCTCGGGGTGCCTATGGGATGCCAGGATTCGAACCACTGATCTTCTGCATGCAAGGCAAATTCTTTACCTCCATGCTATCTCTCCGGCCCCTCAATAGTAGTATTTATGTCTAAGGTATTTTTTTGGGTTGGAAATAAGGCTCAGAGGACTAGTGTGCATGCAGGAGTTCTGGGTTCAGACCCTTGAGTATGGTTTGTGAAATAAACGTTGCTTGCTAGGTATGACCCCAAACCAATGAATAAGTATAGAGAGAGGCATTACAATTTGATACAGATACGTATTAGTATTTTCTTTTTTTGGGGGGGTCCACACCCGGCAGCGCTCAGGGGTTACTCCTTGCTCTATGCTCAAAAATCCCTCCTGGCAGGCTCAGGGAACCATATGGGATGCCGGGATTCGAACCACTGACCTGCATGAAAGGCCTTACCTTCATGCTATCTCTCCAGCCCCATATTAGTATTTTCTTTGACCAAATTTCTAAACACAAAAGGGGGGAAAAATGAAGGGATTTAGTTGTAATTTTGTTTTGATTTAAATTGTAGAGATTGCAATGTATTATGGAAAATTTTAGGTGTATCTGGGGATCCTAAATTGTATGTTATAATGGAATTGGAATGACTTTACTCTTTTGGGGTCATACCCAGACACATTCAGAGCTTACTCCTAGCTCTACTCAGGGATCACTACTGGAATGACTTCTGAAGAAAGTATTTGGAATTAGGGTGGCCCTATATACTACGGTAGCAGAAGTTCTTAAGAGGAATATGTCTAGGAGGACCTTTTTAACAGGTTAAATTTAGGCTGTTATTCAGGCTTATTCTTGGCTTTTAGAAGCTAATTTATTTTTAACAGTGATTAAACTCCTATCTGGAATAACAGAAGAGTGGGAAGTGAGAATCAAGAGTAAGAAAGGAGAAATGATATATGTCTACTGAACTTAAGACCCTAAATTTTATGCCAGAGAACTGAATGGCTAACTGTTTTTCTCTGATGTACTTCTTTTCTTTTTATTCCAGAGTACAGGGGCTCAGGTCCAAGTGGCGGGGGATATGCTCCCCAATTCAACTGAGCGGGCCATCACTATTGCTGGCATTCCGCAATCCATCATTGAGTGTGTGAAACAGATCTGCGTGGTCATGTTGGAGGTAAGCCCTCAGGCTCATGCTGAGAAAGGGGGGAGGGTGATTCTTGGGAAACAGAATGATCTATATTTAGTAAGGCTAGAATTAGGTGACGCTGTTAAAAGCCTCTAGTGGGGGTGACGGGTTGGGGAAGATGTTCCCTGAATTCACCTTTCTTCTGTAGCTTTGACTCTTCTTACAGTCTGGAAAAAAATAGAATTTACTAAGCAGCAATGATTTTCTGGTTTATAGTCATTGTAGGAGGGCTTATTTAGGTTAGTACTCACTTTCATTAAGTAGACTGAAGAAAAGGGTATTTATATTTTTGGGTCCTAAGTTGCCTTTTGGATTATAATTGGACTTTGTGCAACTGGCCTTTTTTTGTTTTTGAGCCACATCCTATGGAGCTCAGGGTTACTCCTGGCTTTGCACTCAGGAATTACTCCTGATGGTTCTCTTATGATGCTGGGAATGGTTGGCTGTGTGCAAGACAAGCAAGCGCCTAACTTGCTGTACTATTCAGCACAGTACTATGCAAACTGACTTAAAAAGGTAGAATTATATTCAAAATTGGAGTTATATTCAACAATGTTATTCATTCTGGTGTTTCTGAAATAATAGAGAGGTCCTGTTATCTTCTTATTAAAACAAAATTGAGAAGCATTTTTAGAGTTGTGCTGGATTTGGCCCCTATGGGAGCTGCCAAGTGCCTTTTATGATGAGAAAGGAAATTTTTCAGGTATTTTGGAAAAGTACCAGTTGTGCTTTGGATCTAATTTATGGATATTGCTATCCTAGACTTCACCTTTGGTTATTTTTTTGTTTTGTTTCTGGGCCACACACAGCAGTGCTCATGGTTACTTCTGGCAGGCTGGGGAATATGGGATGCCCAGAATTGAACCTGGGTTGGCTGCATGCAAAGCAAATGCCCTACCCACTGTGTTTTAGCTCCGGGTCTACATTTGATTACTTATTACATAAGTACAAAGGATTTTTATACTCAGAGTTATTTGAAAACATGTTGATAATGGCATAAATTTTTATGCGGGAATCTGCTTTTGAGGAAATCAGTGTCAATTTGTGTAGTCCACAGATTATCTTAACATTTTTAAAGATAATTTGAGGTTGAATCTAGCTGAAGACAATGTTATGTTGGTAGGTGAGGGGATGGAAATGAAGTAAAATCTGTGTGAGCTTAAGCCACACAGCTGAAGCAGCTTTGAAACCTTATCTCTTTTTGTTTTTTTCCCCTCTGACTCTCTCCCAGTCCCCTCCGAAGGGCGTGACCATCCCGTACCGGCCCAAGCCGTCCAGTTCTCCGGTCATCTTTGCAGGTGGTCAGGTAAGAAATTTTTACTGGTGGGCTAGACTAATAAAATTATGTTTGAATTGTCAACTTTGCCAGCAATACACCAGGCCCTCTGCATGCTTGCTGAAAATCTGTACTCTGGTCATAGTTTGACCTGCTTTCAGGATTTTTGTTTTCTTTTGGGAATTTTTTTTTTTTTTGTACTGGAGAAAGCTATGAATGCCAACCCTTATTTTTTAGCAGGCAATGGAAGTTTTGTAGGCACTCTTGAAGAGATAATTTAAGGTGGATTGGGTTAGAATTAAATTGCCTTCGTGTAATTACTTTCCCTGCCCTACCCCATCTATGTTTTTTTATATGGGGTTTCTTGAGAGGTAGCAAAGATTTCTTAGATGGTGTTCTCAAAATTGGGACTTTCTAAACTTGAGTGTCCTACAAACTTCCCCTACCCTTCACCTCACCTCCCCCTACTCCTATCCCTTCACCCTAACTCCAGTGTGTTACCCCCCCCTACCCGCAAACTCAAACACTGGTTTGAACCCACATGGCATAATTGAAATAAAATGGATAAGAATACGAGAAAGGGGAAATTATATTGGATTGTGGTGCTTAAAAAAACTTTGATAGTAGAATAAGAACACATAAATGCCTCCTTGGTCCCTCTTTTTCTCCCTCAACTTTTGGTTCTTGACATATGGTTTATATTGAAGTCAGGATTTTATGATGGACACTGCTCCGTACCCACAGCATCTAACTAGTATTTGAGAAGGTCAGCTTTAAGATTTTTGTGTTCTGGTTGAAGTCGTATAACCTTGATTTTCGTAGCTGTCTAATAAGCCAAGCACATAGCTTAAAATGCCTTTTCCCACTTGGAGCTGACCCAGGGGTCCTCAAACGTTTTAAACAGGGGGCCAGTTCACTGTCCCTCAGACCATTGGAGGGTCTGACTATAGTAAAAACAAAACTTATGAACGAATTCTTACGCACACTGCATATATCTTATTTTGTAATGAAGAAACAAAACAGATACAAATACAATATGTGGCCCGCGGGCCATAGTTTGAGGACCACTGGCCGCTGGCCTATTATGTTAGCATTCTCTACCTCAATTAATGCATTTTATATTTGGAATGGAAAGTACAACCTTGAAACCCATCTCACTTACATTCTGCTAGCATAAGGCTGAGCAAGCATTATTGGTGGCTGCTAGGTTTGTCATGTAGTAGATAGAATTTAAGTACTATCTACAGACCTTATGTGTAACATTAATTTGCAGCATTAACTAGTCTAATCTTGTTTGCAAGAACACATAGGTAGGATTAGCAAAAATCCAGAATCAGAACAGTACAGAGGGTTTAGTCTTAGTTTTCCCTTCTCCCTAGAAAACTCCAGGTTCCTGCTCTTCTGGATTCTCCACTTTTACTTGGGATTGTAAAGAGACCCATGCTGTTGTTTAACAGTGGACCTCTTTCACTGTTTTTCATTTCCCTGTCCTGTCCTTCCCATTCCAGTTTCCCTTTCTTTGCTTCCCTTCCCTCCTCCCTCTTTGGTTTATTAGTTAACCACCCTGTAAAAGCTTGCAGCTTCTAGCGAGTGGCCCTGTCGGTGATGATTTTCACTGAGCCTTTTTAAACGGATCATGCAATGGACCCATGTCTCTTGTTTCTTTGTGACAGTCTGAACTCCTTAGAGGTTCATTTTAATCGCACTGACCAGTAGCTGGCATCAGCTCTGTTCCCTGCCCTTTCATTCTTACTAAAAATAGCCCAATTGTGCAGTGTGAAATCTGCCGTTAGGTGCTTTTTTTTTTTTAATTCTCTGATTGCAGCTCGTTTCAAATTGTATTGTGAGCTCCTTTTTAAAGAAAAAGAAAAAATTTAAACAACTTTTTTTGTGTGAATTTCATGCTGGTGACAAGGTGCCGGATTGACAGCCCTGGAGACTGAAATCCTCTATTTATCCACAGGACAGGTACAGCACAGGCAGCGACAGTGCGAGCTTTCCCCACACCACCCCGTCCATGTGCCTCAACCCTGACCTGGAGGGACCACCTCTAGAGGTGAGAGGGGATGTTCAGTCTCCAAGGCTCATTCAATCCTTCCGCCTCAGCCGAGACTGCCAACACGCGGGGGGCCAGTGGCGCTCGTGATTTTTGTGCTGTGGACACCACCTGTCCATGGGAACCTGGACTGACCCCCCCAACCTCATTTCACACAGGCCGCGTAGCCCACCAGATGGTAACACCAACTTTTTTTTTCTTTTTTCTTTTTTTCCTTTTTTTTTCTTTTTTCTTTTTTGTTGACCCCTCTTTCCCCATCTCCCACTCCTACCCCATTTTCACCTTCCCACCTCCACCTGGGTGCACTTTTACTAGGGTAGTGGCCTCAGATGTGAGAAGCTTCACATCCTGTTAAATAGCCATTACCCTTCCCTCCCTCTGTTCCCTATTACCCTTTGCCCCCATTGTCCTGAAGAACCCAGCTCCCTTTTTGGGAGGTTATGGTGTGTATGTGTCGGGGGTGTAGTGAGAACTGCAAGTGCCTTTATGTGGAGGGAGGGTGGGTGAAGTCAGAATTAGAAGACAGTGATTTTGTGTGTGTGTGTGTGTGTGTGTGTGTGTGTGTGTGTGTACCTATAGTCATCTCCTTAGAGTTAGGGACCCAGTTTGTTTTTAGTCCATTTAGGAATTTAAACGTGATAGGAAAATAGGGAAAGGGAATTGATTCAGAACATGTCGTGTAGGTTTGTTGCATATACAGGCCATTCACAATTATCGTGGGTATCAGGGTTGGGGTGGTTGAGGGAACATACTATTACTACTAGGCTTAGGCTCTCTTGTTCACAGGGAGAAAGAAGGGGGGCTTGGTTAATAGAGGCATTGCTTAATCCATTCCCAACATTTTCATTGAGCCGTAAATGTATATTTTGCTTTGATTATAGGGATTAATCAAAGGCTTTCATAGAAAGGCTTCCCCAAAAAAGTTCTTATTTAAAGTTCAAAGGAGGCCAAATCAGGTCTAACTATTTGTGAAATAACGATCGTTGCCTCAATCTCTGGCCTCCCCCCACTCTCTAGTTCAATTCTGGCTTTCCTGGCTAGTTGAAATCTGTCTTTTTCTCCCCCACTGGGTGGCTGTCCGTGATTGGTTTTTAATAGGAATTGTTTTCCTCCTTTTGTAGGCCTATACCATTCAAGGACAGTATGCCATTCCACAGCCAGATGTAAGTTTTGTTTTCACTTCTTGTTTTGAAAAGCTCCCTCTTATCTAAAATTTTCTCTCCTTTCTCTCATGTAGGCAGAAGTGAATTGGGTCTTAAACATTTATGTTAAGTTACTTCCCTCACAAGGTGAATCCCATATTTTGACAATGGTTTAATCTCAGGGTATTGTAGTACCTTGTTTACATCTTTGGAAATAATCTCTCAAATTATTCTACTTTCACTGTTTCAAATTAACATTTTTCTTCTGAAGAGAAAAACATTTCATTGTATATTGTTACTTGGTTATTCCAGGACAAGGTTAAGTGGCTGTGAATTCTGCATCTTGTGTAGAGTTGGTTCCATATTGGGAGTGGAAGCTTGGGTTTGTCCTTGCCTACTGATCTGAGGCAACAATTTTAAAACCTTGGAGGGAATAATTTAAAATAAGATCTAGAGAGATAGCTCAGTGGGCTGAATGCATTGCTTGGCACACTTGAAATCCCAGGTCCAATCCCTGTGGTCTTGAGTACAGAACTGGGATTAGCTCTAGCATTTCCTATTGAGCCCCTACCCCAAATTAAAAATATCTGGAGGGGCTGAAGGCCCACGAACATGTGAGGGGCCCAAATATGATTTGGTGTTAGCTCTTAAGTACTGCCAAATGGGACCTAAATCTTCCCTACACCCCATAAAACTGGAAGGATGGGAAAATGAGTTAATATGTAGGGGTAAGTAAGAAGCTAAATATTTGAAGTTTTGACTGAATAGTCATTAAAAACTTCCCATTTCAGGGGATTCCTCACCTCCAACTTTCTCCTCAGAGCTTACTCCTGGATCTGTGCCCAGGGATCACTTGTCTCAGGGTACCATATGGGATCAAACCTGGGTTGGCTGTCTGCAAGGCAAGCCCCCAAAGACTCCATGCCTTACTAATTTTTTCAGGTACTGGCCAGCAGACTTGGGATGTTGAGATGGGCTCTTGGTTAGTCTTAGTCCCCAGGAGGGCAGTAGATGTGAAGAGCAATTACTTTACAGCCAGGATAGTTAATGTAGATGATGGAAAATGTAGCTATAGAAATGGAGAGAAAGGGCCTAAACTCATTTGGTTTGTCTTTATCTCCTTGCAAATTCCCTGTCCCCTCATCTCCTTCCCTTCTCCCAATACTGATAGAATCCTGCATGGTGTATGTTCCCTAGCACCACTGCAGTTTGTTTACTTAGGCTGTCTGTGCTTTTCCCTGGAGCAACTGTTGCAATGGCTGCAATCACCTTCATTAAATAGCTCACCAGGGGATGGTTGGGATGTATTGCTTCTCACACAAAGAACATTCATTTTCTTGTATTGATACATTTTCTATTTCTAATCCTTACCTTCCTATTCTTCCACCAGAATTGTGATGTAAGCTTTACCCTTTGTAGTATTAGTCAATTTTGAGGATTTTCAGATTTGAAAGTGCATGAGCGCTGGCTCTTTTTTTTTTAATGCCACTCTCTGTTTCCTCTCTGCAGTTGACCAAGCTGCACCAGTTGGCAATGCAACAGTCTCATTTTCCCATGACGCATGGCAACACCGGATTCAGTGGTATGGATGCCTCCATGTTTATCTTTTTGTTACGGTGTAGTCCAAGACCGAGACCAGTCCCAAGGTCTCAGTTTGACATCTGTTTAAAACAGTTTTGTTACCCAGCGTCCTGCTGGTTTATACTTGCCTGTCTTCTAAGACTAAACGAAGGAGGTAATGTGTTTGTTAATGTGACTTTATTTTTTTAATTTGGGTTGTTATTTAATTTTTTTAAAAGGGGCCCCTGGAAGGTTTGGGGTGAGGTCTGGGGATGCTTGTCAGGCAAAGGGTAGGCTGATGTTTCTTCTTACCCATACTCACTGCTGCCCCTTTGATCTGATTGGCACCCCATTTCTCTCCACCACCTAATCACAAACCTGGGTAGAGAATCCATTTGTGCCAAATTGTGTAGTGTTTTGATTTTGTTTTGTTTTATTTTGTTTTTGGGGGCTTTTTTTTTCTGTATAAGGAATAACTTGTCCGGTAGGGTTAGGATGAGACCACCAAACTCATTTTCACTTGTATCTTAACAGGCATTGAATCCAGCTCTCCAGAGGTGAAAGGCTATTGGGGTAATGATTAAAAAAAAAATCTGTAGTATTCTACTGTTATATTAATAAACTGGTGGGAGTCTTGTTTCACTGCCCATGAACCATACTAGCAACATGCACATGGCAGAAAGGAGCTGAGAGAGCAAAGGGGTGGGCCTGGTGCCCCCTGAGGGTCCCTTGATGGATCTGACCAACACTCTTCAAAAATGTTAAAAAGTTTAGCAGCCACAGCTGAGAGCAGGATTAGCCTTTGAGTTAATCCTGAGAGCAGGATTAGCCAGATACCATTTTAGATGGGTGTGTTTCCTGATGAGTTTGTTGTGTTTTGTTTTTGTTTTTGTTTTTTCTTTTTCTTTGGAAAGCAAAATATAAATCAGGACAAATAACTGAGTAAAAGACAGGGAATAAATCTGGAGAAATGAATTTCCCTCACTTGACTGTCATTTCATTGTCTCTGACCTTCAAGTTTAGGATAGGTCTGGGGAGGATGTGTTAACCTGATACAGGTATATATAAAACCTACTCTGCTTGTGTGCCAAAATCCCATGGTACCCAATAATAGGCATGATATTGGCACTGGTGCTAATGAACATCAAATAAGATCATATTGGAGCGCCACAATAGAAAATGCGAAGCAGAGAAGTAGTAGAATTAGAGAATACTTGATTAGATTTTGGTCCTCTTTGAGGATTCCACATTCCTTTGCCCCTTGCTTCCATCTCCTTACACTCTAATAGGCTGGGCTTTACAGGAAATGGCATGAAATCAGCTCTTCTGGGTGTACAGAAGATCCTTTCCAGCATTATCACTTACACCCCTCTTTCCTCCTTGGAGGCTTTCAAGTTAGTGATGAATCCCAACAGCCAATGCTGGGTTTCCAGATTGTTTTCTTCTGTTAGGTTAATGTGCAGTTAGTGGGATCTGTATGCTATACATTGAACTTGCTTGTTCTCTTCTGTCTTTTAGCAGGTTTGGATGCATCTGCTCAGACTACTTCTCATGAACTCACCATTCCAAATGATGTAAGTATGGTTACTTTCATGGGATAAAAATAAAAGTGGTTTCAGACTAGAAGTCTTCAGCAGTGCTATGCCAGTCTTAAGCTTTAGGTGGAAATGGGAGCTTTGAACAGATCAAATTAAAATTGGGGAGTCAGGGCCATACTCGGTGATGCTCAGTAGTTAGTTACTCCTGGCCCTGTTCGGGTCACTCCTGGTAGCCTTAAGGGGCCATATTTGATGCCCTAGAAACTGATCAAACTGGTAAGGCAGGTACAGGGCAAGCTTATCTCCAAATTAAGGTTTTAAAAAAATAAAATGCTGAATAAAGATAGTAGAAATTTATAACAACATTATGCCATTCAGGTTATCATCATGAGGCAAAGTGAATCTTTTTCTCAAGAAACTCCCTTAAGATGCTTGCCTTGTTTGTGGCTAGTGTGGGTTTAATCCCTGTGCTGCATATGGTCGGTCCCCTGAGCAGAATCACTAGTCACCTGTGCTATTTGAAGTTTTGAGAGTTTGATTGAATATATTTTTGGGCCACACTCTGCATTATTCAGGAGTTACTCTTGACTTTTGTTTGGGGTGTTAGGGGTCCAAGCCAGGGTTCCTCTAGTCTAGGCCATTGATCTAGTACTCACTTCACCCTTTTTGACCATACCCTGTGATGCCCCAAGGCTACTTCTGGAAAATCTGACCCTAATTAAACTTGTTTTTTTGTGTGTTTTTTTTGGAGGCCACACCCGGTGGCACTCTGGGTTATTTCTGGCTATGCGCTCAGAAATCACTCCTGGCTTGGGGGATCATATGGGATGCCGGTTATTGAACCCAGGTTCAACCTGGGTCAGCCGCAAGCAAGGCAAACACCCTACTGCTGTGCTATTGCTCTGGCCCCTAAACTTGGTTTTTGGGCTACACTTGGTAGTTCTTAGGCTCAGGGAAACCATTTGAGATGTCAAATCAGCCATATTCAATGCAAATGCCTTACCTGCTGCACAATCACTCCAATCTGCTCAAATTTCTGAGTGATCCTAGTCACAAATAACATGTTCATTAATCATGTTATTGGTGTCTCCCACATTGGGAAGTGCAATGCAAATGTGATTGAGTTTTTATTTTATTTGCCATGGCAAAGTTATAAGTTAGCAAAATTTCTTTTTTTATTTTTATTTAAAATTTTTTAAATTATCTTTATTTAAATACCGTGATTACAAGTATGATTGTAGTTGTATGATTTCAGTCATGTAAAGAACACCCCCTTCACCAGTGCAACATTCCCACCACCAATGTCCCAAATCTCCCTCCTCCCCAGCAAAAATTCTTGTCAGTAACACTTAGGAAGTTCATATATTCATCTTTGTTGTAAAGACTGAAAATACCCAGTTAGTTGTGGTCATCATGGCTTTGTTCCTATCTTGAGGAATGAACTGGTCATGAGATTCGGCTTTACTTCTGAAGTGGACAGAAAAATGGAGAAAAGTTGAAAATGGCTGAGCTAGAGAAATATTACAGCAGGTATATTTGACTTGCACATGACCGACCCAGGTTTGATTCTCTAGCACCACACATGTTCCCCCAGAGCTCCACCAGGACTAGTTCCTAAGTACAGCTACTTGTGTAGCCCCAAACAAAAAAACAATTGAAATGCAGTAAATTCACAAAACATTTAGAATTGTGATTGTTTTACAATATGAATGTATATATATAAAACTACCACTTAAGCTATAGATTGAAGAAATAACGGAAATTTTTGAATAAACCATGCAACTCTTGATTTGGTATGCCTTGTTTTTTTTTTCTCCCCCCTCAAGTTGATTGGCTGCATAATCGGGCGTCAAGGCGCCAAAATCAATGAGATCCGTCAGATGTCTGGGGCGCAGATCAAAATTGCGAACCCAGTGGAAGGATCTACTGATAGGCAGGTTACCATCACTGGATCTGCTGCCAGCATTAGCCTGGCTCAATATTTAATCAATGTCAGGTAAGGGTATCCTACTACTACTTGGCTTATTGATGCCAACACAAGTAATATATGTGTTGGGGGAAGCTATAATGAGTTATTTAATGAGGGATTAATTTGGGGGCTGGCAAAAATGGTGGGTGGAGGTAGAAGAATTTAATAATAGCCTTAGTGTAGCAAAATTAGAAAACAGGTTAGTATTTTTGCATGGGGAATGAAAAATAGAATATTTGACTTGGTAAATTGTGGATTGGTAGTATGGAGCTGAATGTTTCCATGAGTAGAAGTGCTCTGCATATTTAAAAATAAATATGGATCGTTAGTGATTCATCTTACATAGACTAACATAGACCAGTATTTCTTTAATGGGTTTTGTGCAACAGTGCTCTTAGTGGAGTGGAGGTAAAAATAATGATGAAAAGTGATAGGAAAGGTTGATTTTTTTTTTTTTAAAGGTAGCCCTTTCTGTTGTGAAAGCATCAGTTTTTCTTAATTTTCCATTGTCCAGAGAAGGCTTGGGGGACAAGGGTGGTATAGCCATTGAATAATGGCCTACTATTTTGTTTTCTCCCTCCCCCACTTTGCCAATCTTGCCAGTGACTTTTGGGAGAGTTTACCTTTCTTTCACAGTTTGTGCTTAAGTTATGTTCTTAATTGCTTAACATTTTACAAGGTGCCCAAGCTATTGCCTTTCTGTAGTCTTGGATTAATATATCTTATTTACATCAGTTGCAGTTGTTTTAGTCCCTTGTGTTTAAGTTTTGAGTTCTTAATCTGGTCAAAGGAAAGGAAGTCATGTGAAGTCCATTGTGCTGGTACGGATGTTGTTTTCTATCTATAGTCTTTGAGCTCCTGGAACTTAGCATTGGTTTTGAGTTTTACTATAAATATTTTCATGTCTTGAGGTACACTTCTATGTAGAAATGTGTCTAGCTCTGTTGTGTTTTTTTTTTAAGTTTTTTAAATTGAGTCACAGATACACTGTTACTAAGTTGTTGGTGATTGAGTTTTTGTCAATGTCCCAGCATCTTATTGAGGCACATTTCCCTATACTCTGTCCCCAGTTTCCCTCCTGCTCCCCACCAGGCACCAGACTCTTTGACCCACACTATTCTTTCCTCTTTTGATTGTTTTCTTGTGCTGTAAATAAAGCGCTCTCGCTCTCTCGCTCTCTCGCTCGCTCTCTCTCTCTCTCTCTCTCTCTCTCCCCCTCTCTCCCTCTCTCCCCCCCCCCCTCTCTGTGTGTGTCTGTCTCTCTGTCTCTCTCTCTCTGTCTCTGTATCTCTCATGTTGTAAGCTACATCCCCAGCTCAGTACGTTACTTTCTTACTGTTTGGGGTGAGATGGTAGTCACCTTTGCAGAGGGCTGTCATTTGTTTGGGAAAGGGATGTTAACTGTTCAGTTATGTTCTGGGAAGCTGCAGATGTTTTTTTGTGCTTGAGTAAGTTTGCTCTGAATATTGCCTGATAGATGTGTGATTTGTTTGCCAGGCTTCTTGGGTTCAGTCTTCATTATTAAATTGTAAGGAAGTAGGACTTCTCCACCTCAGTTTTCTTTTTTTCTTGATTGAGTTGCTCTTTCGTGATCATCCTTAGTTGAAAGTTTACAAGCATCTCATTAAGTTATGGATTTAATCTGAGCTTTTAAAGGCTTTAACATCAAGGTTAGGAACTGTGCAAACTTAAGTTTTTTTTTCCTCCTCTTAGCCCAGTTTAACTTCAGAAAGCAAACTGGTTTTGTTTCTTAAGAATAGACCCCCCCCCCAAAGGACAATGTTCTTTCAGTAATGGATTCTGATGAACATTTCTGCTGAGTCAGTCATGTCTTTAACCTTTATAAATTGTAGATAGATGAAGTGGTATCTATCTTTAAGATTTGACATTTAAGACATTTTTGTCAATATTATGGGCATACAGAAACAAGGATATTTTACTTTCACCATCACCCCTCAATATAAATGAAGTAAGATTCCTTTTTTTTTTTTTTTTTTTTTGTTTTTTCGGGCCATACCCATTTGATGCTTAGGGGTTACTCCTGGCTAAGCGCTCAGAAGTTGCCCCTGGCTTGGGGGACCATATGGGACGTCTGTCCTTCCTTGGCTAGCGCTTGCAAGGCAGATACCTTACCTCTAGCGCCACCTTGCTGGCCCCTTTTTTCTTTCTTTCTTTTTTATTTTTGTAAGCTTCCTTGATTCTTAACTTTTACCAAAAAATTTTTTTTCATAACTGTCACAACTTAGATCTTTTTAATCTTTTTGTTTATTTGTTTTGGCCACACTTGGGGAATCTATTGAGCAGTGCTTGGGTGACCATGTGGTGACAACCAAGGCTTCCAGTCCTTTCATTTTCTTCCTGAAACATTGGTTTCTGACTTTTAGGTTGCATTAGTGGATCTCAAATACCTAGAAGTTGGTGCTTCCAGTCTGTAGTTTTTTTTCTTTACTGTAACAGTTTTAAATAATATTGTAGAATGGAATTTGGCAATGTATGTTTAGAGAGGGTGGGACACAGACTAAAACACAATTTGTCACAAGTTGGTATTAGGTCTTCCTAATTGGCAACTAGAGTCAACTGATAAACTGAATCGGTTTTTGTCCTGTACTTTGTCCCTTTTGTGGTCTTCCCTTCCACCCACCCTTTTTTTTGTTCCTTTTTTCCTCTGTTACAGTTTAGAAAACGCTAAACCCTCCTCCCAGGCAGCCTCCGTCACGATCCCTGATCACCTCAGCATCAACCTCTCTCAACCCTCCACCCCTTCTTCTTCTTCTTCCTCCTCCACCACCACCCCCTCGCTCGCCACAGCGGGGACCTCCGACGCACCCTCCAGCCTCCCCAACCCTCTTCCGACCGCCCCTTGTGTCTCCAGTCTGCTTGGCATGAAACCCATCCCTCTCCTGGCTCTAAATGTTGTGTCTGCTGCTAAGGGTACCGGGGCTTCAGCTACCACCACCACCACCTCTGCTGTGCCATGTGTAACTAACAAACTGAAAGGCGAGAAACAGAGATTCTCCCCCTACTGATTGCATATCCTGAGGGATCCCCTCAAGTATTTCTTGGTTCATTTTGTTTTTCTTTGTTAATATTGGTGAGAACCAAACAATTGTGAGCTTGTGACCGTTTTTTCCTTTTTACTCTGGGGGGAGGGATAAAGGGTGGGGGCAGGGGCATTGGTAATCTGTGTTTAGGTATAGGTCATTTCAGCTGAGAGCCTGTTTCAGAGTCTTGAGTTGTTGAATTCTTTATCCTAGAGCCATAGTTCTTGCTCTTTCTCATTCTGTTACTTTTTGTAGCTTTATTCTGCCTTGCAATATAACATGTGTTAGGCTCTGTGTTACCTAATAAAAATTTCTCCATTAACTTTTTTTTAATTATTTATTGATGATAATCAGGCCTTCTTGGCCAGATCTGTTTATAGTTGTAATAAAGTTGCCACAGTAAGAACCTTAGTTGACTGTGTGCTCTGAAGGGTAAAGGGGTGGGAGCTGTGACCTGTGGCTGCTCAAATAGGAAGTGTATAAAACTGATTTGGGATTTATCCCTGGTTAACTGTAGTTGTCCTAAAAAAGAAGGTAAGATCTTAGGGACAGCTGTAAGGTGTTGGCTTGCAAATCGCCGACCTAGGTTTGAACCCTGGTACTGTATACGGTCCCCCAAGCACTGCCAGTAGTGATCCCTAAGCACACAGAGCCAAGGGTCTACTCCAACGATTGCTGGGGTCCCAAAATGGTAAATAAATCTAGAAGGGTTGTTGATTAGCAAGAAGCTTCTTGAATATAAAAGACAAATTCTGTCTCAATTTGCCAACAACCCCAGGTAATAAAAAGTGCCTGTATCAGACTTAATTATTTTTAATAACAGAATGGGGAGGCAAGGGATCAAATCTTGAACCATCAGCCTGTGATAGACTCCAGATTTTGAAATAACCACTTACCCTAAACCAGCACTGATAGCTGAACAAGTTCCATTACTTTTCTTGTATTCCCTGCCAAGCCTTTCATCTGTCCCTTTTGAATTATAGAGAATTATAAACCAATTTAGAAGGAGATATCAAGATCAAATGTAGTTTACCTAACCACTCAATCAGGTTTTTAAAAAAGTATTTAAATTTGGGGCCCGAGAGATAGCACGGTGTCGTTTGCCTTGCAAGCAGCCAACCCAAGACCTAAGGTGGGTGGTTTGAATCCTGGCATCCTTGTTCCTCCCAGGAGCTATTTTTGAGCAGATAGCCAGGAGTAACCCCTGAGCACCACTGGGTATGGTCCAAAACAAAAATAAATAAAAAGTAAATTTATAGATCACATGAGTGATTGTGAGGACTGAAAACTTGTATTTTTTTTTAATTTTTACTCATGCAGTCACCCAAAATGTTACTTTAAACCACCGTTCATTATTAAGAAGTTGATGTATTTGAGTGGTGGCGCAAGCAGTAGGCCTTGCATGTGCTAACCTAGGACAGACCGTGGTTCTATATCTCAGGGTCCCATATGGTCCCCCAAGCCAGGAGTAACCCCTGAGAGTCACCAAGTGTGGCCCAGAAATAAAAAACATTAAAAAAGTTGGAGAGATTACCAGGTATGTGGTACTGTATTTGCCTTTCATGAAGCCAACCCAGGTTTGACTCCCAGTTGCATATAGTTCCCCTAAACAATACCAGGTGTGGCCCAATCCCTCCTCCCCCAGAAAAATAGTTGAGATGCTTTAGGTATAGTGACAGAAGGCTCTTCAACTTGCATTGTCAGGGAATGAAAATGAGCTTTTGGCCCGGAGAGATAGCACAGTGGCGATTGCCTTGCAAGCAGCCGATCCAGGACCAAAGGTGGTTGGTTTGAATCCCCGTGTCCCATATGGTCCCCCGTGCCAGCCAGGAGCTATTTCTGAGCAGATAGCCAGGAGTAACCCCTGAGCACCGCTGGGTGTGGCCCAAAAACCAAAAAAAAGAAAATGAGCTTTTGTCCAGGGCATTGGAGTGCAAAAGTAGTATCCTTCCCCTCCTCAAAACTTTTCTTTTTGGGCCACACCTGGTGACACTGGTTACTCTTGGCCCTGCACTCAGAAATCATTCTTCCTGGCATACTTGGGGAAGCATATGGAATGTTGGGGATTGAACCTGGTTCTGCCGTACAAGGCAAACAACCTACCTTCTGTGTTATCATTTTTACACCATTAAAAACTTTTTAGGGGCCGGGAAGGTGGCGCTAGAGGTAAGGTGTCTGCCTTGCAAGCCCTAGCGTAGGATAGACCATAGTTCGATCCCCCGGCGTCCCATATGGTCCCCCCAAGCCAGGAGCGATTTCTGAGCACATACCCAGGAGTAACCCCTGAGTGTTAAACGGGTGTGGCCCCCAAAAAATATAAAAAGACTTTCTATACTTTTTTGTTTATATAGTGTTAAAAAGATGTTTTTTGGGGGTGGGGGCATACCCGGTATGCACAGGAGACTAATGGATGCCAGGGATCAAACCCAGGTCAACCATGGGCAAGGCAAGTGCTTTATCACTGTACTAGCCTCTGACCCCTAGAAAGATCATTCTTTTTTTATTTGGCGGGGGACCATACCTGGCTGCACCTGGGTTATTCCTAGCTCTGCACTCAAATTGCTCTTGGCAGACTCGGGAGACCATTTGGGATACTGGTGATTGAACCCAGGTTGGTCCCAGGTAGGCTGTGTCCAAGGTAAACCCTCCCTACTAGGCTGTCACGCTACCCCCAGATGATGCTGAGTCCAGAGCCAGGAGCGCTGCTGGGTGTGTTCCAAAACAAGAACAAACATATCTTTCTAAAGGACTATAGGTACAAACTTCACTACATTGTATCCCCATAAAATGCAAAAAGAGACTTTTAATTTCATATTGTTCTTTTTTTTTTTTTTTTTTTTGGTTTTTGGGCCACACCCAGCGGTGCTCAGGGGTTACTCCTGCCTATCTGCTCAGAAATAGCTCCTGGCAGGCACGGGGGACCATATGGGACACCGGGATTCAAACCAACCACCTTTGGTCCTGGATCGGCTGCTTGCAAGGCAAACACCACTGTGCTATCTCTCCGGGCCCCATATTGTTCTTGATCAGTTCTCTCTAATAGTATTAGTGAACGCAGGCTCATGTGCTTGGAATAGATTTCTGGATATCCTGAAAGCAAAGCATATATTTAGAACTTTACAAAAGCAGCTCCTGGTGCCAGAGAGATAGCACAAGTGGGGCTTTTGCCTTGCACGCAGCCAGTCCAGGACAGATGGTTCAAATCCCAGCACCCCATATGGTCCCCTGTGCCTGCCAGGAGTAACCCCTGAGTGCTGCTGGGTATGACCCAAAAACCAAAAAAAAAAAAAAAAAAAAAAAAAGAAAAGTAGCTCTTGTTATAATTTTGAGGGGATTGGGTTTAGAACCACACTCCTGATTGTGTCCTGGGGCAGACCATTAGGGATTGAATGGGATCATACTCAAATACAGGACTATTGGGGCTGGAGAGATAGCATGGAGGTAAGGCGTTTGCCTTTCATGCAAGAGGGCATCGGTTCGAATCCCAGCGTCCCATATGGTCCCCCGTGCCTGCCAGGAGCAATTTCTGAGCAT
The DNA here is from genome assembly GCF_024139225.1 of Suncus etruscus. Taxonomy (NCBI): domain Eukaryota; kingdom Metazoa; phylum Chordata; class Mammalia; order Eulipotyphla; family Soricidae; genus Suncus; species Suncus etruscus. The sequence goes on from NC_064858.1 coordinate 79,972,572, forward strand.
GGAGCCAGGAGTAACCCCTGAGCACTGCCGGGTGTGACCCAAAAACCACAAAAAAAAAAAAAAATACAGGACTATTAGTACATTCATCTACTAGTTTTCCAGTCCTGTTGTTTTAGGGAGTAATACTATGGGAGGATTTCTGGTGGTACTGGGTGTGGACTGTATATAATACTAGGAATCTAACCAGGATTTTTAGCTTGGATCTCGTCTGCCTCATAAGCTTACATCGTCCCTCTGGTAGTGTAAGATTTTTTGTTTGTTTTTTGGGGCCATACCGGGTTACACTCATGGGTTACTCCTGGCTATGTGCTCGGAAATCACTCCTAGCTTGGGGGAACCATATGGGTCGCAGGGGATCTTACTGAGGTCAAGGCAAATGCTCTGGTCCCTAGTCTTAGCATTTCTAGTCTCTTCCTGCTTGTATTCTGTGCATAACACCACTTCTCCAGTCTGGTTCAGTTTCTGGGCTGGATGGGGGGGCTTGGCAGTGCTAAGAGGTTACTCTTGGCTCTGCTATGGGATCACTCATTTCTTCTTCTTCTTCTTCTTTTTTTTTTTTTTTTTTTTGTGGTTTTTGGGTCATACCCGGCAGTGCTCAGGGGTTATTCCTGGCTCCAGGCTCAGAAATTGCTCCTGGCAGGCACGGGGGATCATATGGGAGGCCGGGATTCAAACCGATGACCTCCTGCATGAAAGGCATGCTATCTCTCTGGCCCCGGGATCACTCATTTCTTAATGAGGTTCAGGGAGTTATTTGATTGAACCTGTATCTAACATTGAAGGCCGCCTCCGCTTTACTATCTTTAGCCCTAGAAATTACACTTGGCTCTGTGCTCAGGGATCACGTTTGGCAAGGCTGGGGAACTATATGGAGGGCTGGACATTGAACGTAGATCAGCTGTGTGCAAAGCAAGAGTCCTGTTTTTTTTTTTTTTTTGGGCAGAAATCGATCCTGGTTTGGGTGGGGACCACATGGGACGCTGATCCAACCCAGGTCCATCCTGGGTCAGCCTTGCAAATGCCCAACTGCTTCGCTGTTGCTCCGGCCCCTCACTATACTTTTTAACTGCCTCACATCAGGTTCTGAATTCTGGATAGCTCTATTAGATTCCACAGTGCAACCTGGCCTTCTATATGTCCTTGGTTTTGATTGTTTTTCCTCCCCTACCCGTTTTTAGGCCATAGCCAATGATACTCAGGGCTTACTGGCTCTGAACTCAGGATTGTGGCTCAAAGGGGATCAGTCGTAGAGGTACTAGGGATCAAAAAAAGCAGGTAGGCTGCCTTTTTTTTTTTTTTTTACAAAGCAAGCACTTTACCCTCAGTACTTTAGTTCTGCTCCTTGTCTTTTGGGTAAGCTCCTTAGCATAGAAACAGGCAGAAGTATATGGGGGTGCTCTGGGGATTGAATTTGGGTCACCTCCTTTTTTGGGGGAGGTCTCCTTATGCAAGGCCTCTGTCCTTGCATTTTTTTTTTTTTGTTGTTGTTGTTTGAGTCATAACTGGCGCGGCTCAGGGATTGATTACTCCTGGCTCTGCGCATAGAAATCACTCCTGGCAGGCTTAGGGTACCATATGGGATGTCGGGATTCGAACCACCGTCCTTCTGCGTGAAAGGCAAACACCTTACCTCCATGCTATCTCTCTGGCCCTGTCCTTGCATTTTTTAAGTTCTATACCTAAACTTCCTAGCAGTTTTTTTTCCCATGATCCTTCAGTTCCTATATTAATCCTTTAAATTTAGGTTTTACAGTTTACATGGTAGCAATTTTTTTTTTTGTTTTTGGGCCACACCCATTGCCCCTGAGTTGGGGGACCATATGGAATGCCAGGGATCAAACCCAGGTCCGTCCTAGTCAGCTGCGTGCAAGACAAATGCCCTGTGTCTGCTATCACTCTTGGTAGCAACTTTTTATGCTGAATTTAACAATGTATATGGAATTCTTGAACAAATTAATTGACTCCCACTTTTAATACACAGTAGAGGAACAATGAGTTTTAGTCTTACTTGGGCCATATCCTGCAGTGCTCTGGGCTTACTCTGGGCTCAGGGGTCTTTATGGGGTGCTGTGGATCAAACTTAGGCTGGCAGGGTGCGAGGCAAGTGCCTTACTCACTGTACACCAATCCAGGGTGAGTTTTGTTTTGGGGCCAAAAATGGCAGTGCTCAGGAAGTCCTCCTGGCTTTGCAATCAGGAATTAATTCGAACAGGTTTGGGGGAACCATAAGGACACTGGGGCTCAAACCAGGATATACACATAGCATATAACGGCCCTACCTGTTGTAATATCTTTCCAGCCCATGAGCTTTATTCTTGTTAGATACATGCTGTCCTCTCCATAAAAGTATTTAACCTTTGGAACAATACTGTGTCATGAGAATAGTGATCTTCATTAGTAGAGAAATCCCAGGTCTATTCTAGAAAATGTTCTTTGTTTTGGGCCATACCTAGTGGTGCTCAAAGGCTACTTCATTGCTCTAATTATTAGCGTGAATGCTTACTATATCAAACCCACAATTAGTAGTTACTACCAGGTCCTTTAGTTATTAATGTTGAATTGATTTTCTGTAGGGAGCTTGGGCTAAATCATGATACTTGGTTAATACAAGAACATCTTATATGTCTTAATATTGAATCTCATATACTCCTTATTTCATTATTTGGACTGAATGTTGTAGAGGTAAAATAGCTAGACTCCCAACAAACTAACTTATTTTTCTTTGTGTGTGTGTGTTACAGGCTTTCCTCGGAGACGGGTGGCATGGGGAGCAGCTAGAACAATGCAGATTCATCCATAATCCCTTCTGCTGTTCACCACCACCCATGATCCATCTGTGTAGTTTCTGAACAGTCAGCGATTCCAGGTTTTAAATAGTTTGTAAATTTTCAGTTTCTACACACTTTATCATCCACTCGTGATTTTTTAATTAAAGCGTTTTAATTCCTTTCTCTGTTCAGCGGTTAATGCTGAGATCCATATTTAGTTTTATAAGCTTCCCCCCTCCTTTTTTTTGGCTCATGAATTTTTTTGTTTGTCATGGAAATGTAAGAGTGGAATATTAATACATTTCAGTTTAGTTCTGTAATGTCAGGAATTTTTCAAAAAAAAAAAAGAATTAAAAGATGGACTGGAGCTTTTTCTTTGTGAATAGAAACTGGATGCCACAGTGATTCATGTGGGTTTATTCCTGTTGTCTTGCTGTTATTTTTGCACCTTTTATCCCTCAAAGGACATGGACCCTGTTTGGGTTTTGAATATAAGCCTTTATTCCAGTTAAGATGTTTTCTTTTTTCTTTTTTTTTTCTTTTTGCCACTCCATCTATTTTTTTTGTAATCCTTAATCCTGTTTTCGTTTGAAGCTTGCATTGCTGTGAGCTGGTAGCTATAACAAGTTCGATGTACCTTTGGTCCAAAACACTGGGTCTGTTACATTTTCCTAGGAAACATTAGCAGAGTAAGCAAGCATTTCCACAGGAGGGTGGCAGGGAGGGGGGTGTACATGCACATATATGGAATCAGTTCAGTGTATAATTGGGATTCAGGTTGCTCTGAAAGTCCCAGTATCCTAGCTAAATACTCAGTCTAATTTTTATAATTTTTCATTTATAATCTCCATGATAAGAGTGGGTTTTTAAAGATGGTTCGTACCGAAATTCATTAGAAAAATGTCTGCATAGCAGACAGCTTGATGGTTGGAAACTGAAGTGATGTTCATTCAAAGGAAAAACATAACAGTTAAATCTACCCTGAAGGAGACTTGTACACTGTCCATTCATTCATCAAGAAAACCCTCAAGAGTGGGCCTACACGGAGTGGTTATATTTCAAAGGTTTTTCACAGGGATTACAATATGACAGTATCCACCCCAGTCAGGCACCAGGATTTTTAAAGCAGGGATTTACACCCCAGTTCTTCAGCCTGAGCCATCACATGCGTTCACAATCTCCTACCCTCCCCCCACCCACCCCCAAGCCAGGACTTGGCAGAGAAATGGAGGGAAAAGAAATTAGTTACATTGCCACCTGAGAAACCTCAGAGGGGAGGACCCAGCTTTAGCCTCCCAAGTGCAAAATTGTAAACAGAAAACCAAAAATAAGTGCAATCTAAGTGGCTCCCTTTTCTGTTTTTCAGGGTTTTTGGGGGGCAGGGGAGGGAGTTGGGGAGAGTAGAGGAACATGAGGCAACAATTGTTGAACATAATGGACTGGAAACAGGAAGGGGCCAATCCGCCCCCTACACAACTCTTCGACAGTTGCCCTTAATTTCCACAGCTGCCATTGTCCCTACAGTTTATCAGGTAAAATTGTCAGGGTTCACTCTTGAACCTGACTTTCTGGGATAGCCCCATCTTACTCTGATTATGTGGCGCATATATATTATTTATATAAATATTTCTCTATGTACAGGAATAAGATTGGCTTTCAAGGAGGGAGGGAGGCAGGGGGCTGCAAGGCTTCACCACTGTTGTCCAGTTCAGTGCTGTCACAGTCTGAGTCCTCAGAATTGGGGCCCTGTAAAGAAATGCAGAGGTGCTGTGAGGTGGGAAGCTCAGAAAGCAATAGATCTTGCACTGAGATCTTAAAGTTACAGGTTACAAGAAATTTTTACTGCCTTAAAATTTCATTCCCTCAGACATTTAGCCAAAACATCAATTCTGGTTTCATTCCTGACATATATAGAGTTGATAGGTAAGCAGTGCAAACAGCCTATTACTGTTACTGCTCTTCTTCAACCCGCAGATTCCAATTTAGATACTACTCTGCAGTCAGAAACATGGCTAGATATTGAATGACTTGGAGGTTAAATACCATTTCTGCCTGCTGCTCTGAACTTAAAGGGCAACTGTTGTGTGTAATACCTGGTTTCTGAGACTTACCTGCTTTCCTTTGAGTGGGTCCTGATGTAGGAGTGGTAAGGAGCTGGAAACAGGGCCAGGAACCACCTCTGAAGCAGATGGGTCTAGTGGAATTTCTGAGCCCTGGGAACACATGTCATCAGATCTTTCATCTGGCCGCTCGTCAGTGTTGGTACTGCCAACTTCAGGTGTGCCACTGGGGGAGGGCTCACTAGCTGTGCCTTCCTCTCCATCTGAGGGATTCTCTGAGCTGAAGGTAGATAGTGACGGGCGCATATTCAGGCCTTGAGGCCACCTAAATGTTGAGAAAGGAGTTTTAGTTTGATCCTGCATCCTTAGTAGTTTAGTAAAGCAAAGGAATGCCATTTCTCCTCTATGGACTATTCACCTCTGACTCGATGGCAGTTCTACTTCACTGTCTACCTCTCCTTCCTCCTCCTCTGAGGAGATGCCACGTTTCTATAGGAGAGGAGTACACTGGTCAAAAGTGGATCAAATACAGAACAGTTGGAACATAATAGGGAGGTTCAAGGGACAGTTACCTGACTTCTGGTGACAGCAGCCCTGTACAGAAGAGCAGCTGGAGTCAGGTGTTGGGACCCCGCCCGGTTTCCTCCCCGTCCTGCTGTCCCTTCCCTTCCAGTTCCAAGTAGCCCCACACAGTCACCAGGCCCAACAGATGGAGGGGGCTCTCCTTTGGCTCCGCCCGGTGAATCTGGGCTTGTGGAACCAGGTGCTGAGCCTTCACTTGGGGGGGTGTCACCCCGTGCTGGAGGTGGTGAGCCAGGATCTCCAGCTCCTGTGGCTCCCCTGCCCCGGGCTCCCAGTGCTGCTGACAGCAGATCTGGAGATGATGAAGACATTTTTCGCAGCAGGAGATCATGGTGGAGCCCACGCAGTGCTGGAGGGCAGGCTTCCCAGGCTGATGGTCCCCCGCCTAGTCCCCCTGGGCTTCCTGGCCCCCCAGGTTCATGAGCTGGCACGGTACGAAGCCCGGGCAGGTCTCCACAGCTGCCCTTGGCGCTGGCCTTGCGGTGACGGGTCTTGCCTCGGCGGCTCCGTCCTGGAGATGGGGGCCCCTTAGAACACCCAGGAAGCCCAACTCCACTCAGGGCAGCGTCTAATTTAGGCAGCAAAGACTCTGTCTTGAGGATATCTGGCCTGATAGGGAAAGCACAAATTTTAAATTATTCATCAGTGAAAGCACTTTTGGCCCCACCCCTCTGTAATGTCCTTTACTATTTCAAGCCTTTTTTAAACTTTGGTCTCACCTTTTACTGTGAGGTGATAGCTTCTGTGGGACATTTCTCTTCTTGATGAGCTTCTCCATTGTGTTCCCATGGAGGAGGCTTCGGGAAGGATGCGATTTCAACAGACCTGGGCACCTTCGCTCTAAAGCTTGCTCCCTCCTAAAGATAGGACATTTCACCTAGGCATGTAGTCAAAAGGGATTGGGGGAGACCCGGTGCACAAAGATATGTTTTACCTCAGCAGCTCCCGCTCCTTAAGCTCCAGTTGTAACATAAGAGCATTAAGTTCCATATACAAGTTGTTAGCTCTCTCCAGTTTCCGCTCATAGTGCTCCCTGATGTCCAGGGCATGTCTGAAATAAGCAGAAGGAACTCAGGTGTGAGCTAATTTTCTGGGAAATTCCTTTCTGAACAACCTTCCCTTACACAGACCTGAGCTCCTCCCTCCTCCTCATCACCAGCTCCTCTTCTAGGCGGTGCAGACAGGTTCCTTCTGACTTGATTTTCTCAAAGTGCAGCTTGACCTCTTCCCGCCACTCTGCCTGGGGGGTTGGAATGGAGACACCTTGGTGGTTAGGAGTAGACTGGTGGCCACACTAATGCATGTTGTGTTGAGATAAATCTGGAGGGACTCCCCCAAAAGGGAGGACCCAGCATTATGTCTGGGGTCATAGTGCAGAATGAACTCAACAGGCTGGAGCATATGCTTTGCATTCTGGAAGAGGATGGCACATATTTCATGCTGTGTCCACACTACAAATACCCTCAAGAAGAGATACCGAGGCTGTATCCCTCCAAAGGCAGTCCCTCCCAGTTGACTTGCTTTCGCCTTCCCTCAGGGTATCTGCTAAGAGCATTGGGGCATTCATTTTCCTACCCACAACACACCTGGGACTTAAAGTAAGTCTCTTGAGGTGTGGAGAGTACATCTGCTGAGGCAATGTCCAGGTGCAGCAGGATCTGCCGAAATGATGGGCGATTTCTTGGTTTGCTGTTCCTGGAGGGAAAGATGTTTGGGGAGAAATTCTACAGAGCCCAATCCTAGAATGGACCACAAAAATGTACCTGGGTCAGTATCTGGAAAGGGGCTGTAGAGAGCTAGTGCAGGAGACCTGTCCCAGTTCCTCACACACCTATTAAGCACTCTACATGGGAATAAAGCTTGAGCAAACAAGTGTTGCTCCAACTCTGCCCTGCTGTCTTCAACAACCTAGAAAATGTTATCTAGGAAACATTCTTATCAAAAAAATACTTTAGTTTGTTTTGGCATATTTGCCAAGAACATTTTTTTTTTGTTTTGTTTTTTGGGTCACACCCAGCAGCGCTCAGGCTACTCCTGGCTCTACGCTCAGAAATTACCCCTGGCAGGCTCGGGGGACCATATGGGATGCCAGGATTCGAGCCACCGTCCTGCATGCAAGGCAAACACCCTACCTCCATGCTATCTCACCAGCCCCACCAAAAACATTTTTTTGGATAGTTCTTGACCTCACATCCAAGGCAAATGCTCTTCATATCCCTAAGCTCTTGGGGCTGGTAATGTAGTTAAGCAATAGCACTTGCTTACACATGGATTCTATGGTGGGCACAAATGTTCAACCTTTCTTCAGGTTATAACTGCCAAGTTAGTGTCCTGGGCCATTGATCTTGAAGTCTACTGAAAAACAGTAGCCCTAGAGCACTGCCTAATGTTCAGGGAATCTTGAGATGCCAGGGATTGAATGCAGGCTTGCTTCATGCAAAGTAGATCCATGGTGGGGTTAGGGGCACATTCCCAGGGAACATGACTGGTTTTATAGCCCTGACCTTAATGGGCAATCACTACTGACAGGTTGGAATGATGGAAATTGAATCCTGGTCTTTGTTGAAGCCAAGTGCCTCTCCTACCCCCACTCTGGCCCCATCTCCCACCTTTTTTTTTTTTTTTTTGTGTTTTTTTTGGGTCACACCCGGCAGTGCTCAGGGGTTACTCCTGGCTCCATGCTCAGAAATTGCTCCTGGCAGGCACAGGGGACCATATGGGACGCCAGGATTCAAACCGATGACCTTCTGCATGAAAGGCAAAACACCTTACCTCCATGCTATCTCTCGGGCCCCCATCTCCCACCTTTTGAGGCATCTTTCCAACCCTTCTGTTTTGAAGCCCCACTACCACAGATGATTCAGTGTTTGTTTCTGGAGGGATGTGTGTGTGTGTGGGGGGGATATGTGTGCACGCGCGCGCGCGCCCAGCAGTGTTCAGGGGCTAGACTTGGCTCTACTCAGGAGTCAGTTCTGGTAGGCTTAGAGGATGCTAGATATTAAACCTGGGTTGAGGGGTCGGAGAGATAGCATGGAGGTAAAGCGTTTGCCTTTCATGCAGGAGGTCATCGGTTCAAATCCCGGCATCCCATATGGTCCCCCGTGCCTGCCAGGAGCAATTTCTGAGCCTGGAGCCAGGAATAACCCCTGAGCACTGCCGGGTGTGACCCCAAAAAACACCACAAAAAAAAAAAACCTGGGTTGACATGTGCAAGCCCCTACCTCTGATGCTATCTATAGCCACTCCAGAGCCCATTTCCTGAGACCATCCCTCAAGCTTTTAGTCATTCAGCATGATCTTTTTCTTTTGTGGATCTTTCTGGTTTTTTGAGGGAGGGATAATTGGGATATTCCCAGTGGTATACAGTGTTTATTCCTGATGGTACCAGGAATTGAATGTCTGCTACATACAGGGCCAGCATCTTTCCCACAACTGGAGTTAGTATGGAGCCAAGTGAGAAATTGTTCCCTTTACTTTCAGGACTCTGGACGAGGATGCCTGAGTCCTAGGTGTTCTAGGTGTTGGATATCAGCCACTTATGCCTCTTTGCTTCCCAGCTTTACCTGGCCAAATTTCCTGGTCTGGAATTGCCTTACCAGCATTGGCGAAGCAGGATTTTGAAGCCATCTGGGCAGCTGGAGGGCACAGGCAGGTGGAGGCTGTTGCTTCCCACACCCCAGATGATGGCTGAAGAATCCACATCTTTGTAGGGGATCTCACCAGTCAACAGCTCCCATAGCACAACACCAAAGGACCTGTGTGTGGATGGAGGGAATCTTAACTGGGAAGGATTCTTTCTAGCAGCCTGGCTGCTACATTTCAGTCAATTTTTCAAGCCCCTTTCCTCCAGAGCTGCCCACCACCAATTCTCAGTCTCTGCCTGGACCTTACCAGATGTCCACCTTCTCAGACACTGGCTCATTGCGGATCACTTCTGGGGCCATCCAGGCTACTGTCCCTGCGAAGGACATCTTGGTACTCTTGTCACTCAACTCCTTTGAAGTGCCAAAATCTGAGATCTTCACCACATCATCATATGTGATTAACATGCTGGTAAAGAATGAAATCAGCTGGGGCCCAGGCCACTCAACAAATCTAACTGCAGCAACCCACCCTGTTTTAATTCATCGGGGCACCCTGACTAGGGAGCTCACTGTATCCCTCCCAAAAGGGGGCTATCACTTGGGAAGGGTTGTCGTCATAGACATGACAGCCTGAAGGTCAAGAGGGTCATGTTGACTTGGATTGGGAGACTTCCAGAAGTCCATGTACATCACCTTCTCACTCTGGCTTACTTACTTGGGGGATTTGAGGTCTCTGTGGATAATCTTGTGAAGGTGCAGGTAGTTCATGCCACCGGCAATGCCCATGGACCAGTCAACCAGCAAGGAGGGGGTAACAGGGCGGCCAGCCCGTAGTACCTCATATAATTGGCCCTGGGCGCAGAACTCCATGAGGATGCAGTAGCAGGGAGCTTGGGTACACACACCCCTGGGGATCAAATAGAGTGATATGAAGTCCCCAACTAAGCCAGCACCAGTGATCACTTTCATACCTGGAGCCCCCAATTATACTTTGGAGATCTCCTTTAGGAAGGCTAGGGTAGATTCCTGCTGCTCAAGCAGATCCCCAACTCAGCCTACTACACCCACGACACCCTGCCCTGGACCTCACTTGAAGGTGATGATGTTGGGGTGCTTCAGCTTTCGCAGGTGCTTGATGTCAGTCTCCTTCAGGTCCCGGACTTTTTTCACAGCCACCTCCTCACCATGGAAACGACCGAGGAAGACAGCACCCTGGGCCCCTGAACCTACCCACTGCAGGTCCAGGATTTCCTCAAAGGGAACCTCCCAAAGGTCTGTGGGCAGAAAAAAATGTTGCCAGAGGTCTAAGAGTTATGGTCAGGACCAATGGTTCAGGCTTGGGGGAAGCAAAAATTGGGTTGACTGAAAAATGAGTAAGAGGCAGAAAAGCAGCTAAAATAGGTAACAAGACTGAGGGAACAGGGATGGATGGAGATGAGTCAGTCCTAAAAGGAATCTAGGAAGTCAGTGGACTGTGACTGGTTAAAGGGCCAGAGTTCTAGGGAAAATCATGGAGTTGCCCTCTGCCTTGAGGAGGCAGGCTAAGGAGGGCTCCTTCCCAGGACACAGCTTACCTTCCTGCTGCTGCTTGTGTTCCGTGGAGTAAGCTTTGCCAATCATGGTCCAGACAGGACGCAGGCAGCCGAAGAGGCCTTCGAGGAAGCCACTGCCACTCTGGCACTGCAGCCGTACCTCATCTGCTCGAACTCTGGATGCCCGACTCTCAGGGGACCCAGCAGCTCCTCCTGGACCCCCTGCATCCTGCTCGTGTAGCTGCAGGACACTGTTGGCAAAAGGCTCAGGGGGCGGCTCTCCACCTGGGGAAGGGCTGGGTCCACCCCCACCCTGCCCACCAAGGGGCACCACATCTCGAAGTACACACTGGGTAGGTGTTAGGTCTTTCTCAGGGGTGCAGTCAGAAGTGTCTGGGTCCAGCTTGCGCATGGACGCCTCACTCAGGGTGGACACAAACCCCCCAAAGGAAGGGGAGGGTGTGCGGGTCTCGTGGAGGCAGGCCATGGCCTCTGGGTTCCTATGGGAACAGAGGAGGAAAGGGCATCAAAATTATGGACAATGCACCACCAGTGCAAGGTGATCACCCTAGAGAAAGGAACTAGACTTGACATTTGCCTACTGCAGATAACATTGGAGCCTCCCACTCAAGTACCAGTTCCTCCAAATTTCCCCTGGACCCATGTTAGGAAACCTGACACGCTCACACTTCTTCTCAGGCATCTATTCGTAATACAAGCTGGCCTTACTCAAATTTACAGGTAACAAACCTGAGAACTAGTCTCGGAGACTAAAAGAACAGCTCTATATGAAGTAGTACTCAAAACTCTAGATCTCTTTTCTTTATGACTAATCCAACCCCTTAAACACACATTTCTGAAGCTACGTGCACACATCATGTAAAGTTCTCAACTACAGTTAACGTCGCATCTCAATATCAGGTACATAACATAACTAGCCCTGTTCATAGATGTACATACAGGCACAGGCCCACTGAAGCATTCAGCTAATCCTCTTGAGCATCTCACTTAAACACGCCATGCAGTTGAGTCCTTCAGGAATCTCAACTGTGGGAGTCATCCTTAGGTTCATTCATCTTTTTTTTTTTTTTTTTTTGGTTTTTGGGTCACACCCAGCAGCGCTCAGGGGTTACTCCTGGCTCTAGGCTCAGAAATCGCTCCTGGCAGGCTCGGGGGACCATATGGGACGCCGGGATTCGAACCGATAACCTTCTGCATGAAAGGCAAACGCCTTACCTCCATGCTATCTCTCCGGCCCAGGTTCATTCATCTTAAGGTTCATATCTGGGCTTCCCTCTCAGGTGTCTCAGTCTGTCCACGGTAATTGAAAGCTATAACTACTATCTTCCTCTCCACAATTTGGTTCAGGGGAACTGTCAGTTGTATAGTAACCTAGAATTCCCATCAATCCACCTGCTTCCTCAGGGGATCAACTTCACTTCTCAAATCATGCCAAATAACAATGTGGACATTGTGAAAAATCTGGCAAGAGTTTCCAAATGTGCAAAGATATTTAATAAAACCAATGGGGTAACAAATTCAAGGTGATTGATAGCACTTGCTTGTGTTGAGTTTGCTGGGCAAAAGAGGTTCTTAAATGCAAAAGTTTGAGAGGCTCTGAGCTAGAAGCCCTAGCTCCTTTCCACTGCCTGTCACCAGCTTCTCAAATCAAGACCCCTGGTTGGAGAGAAAGTATAGCAGTAGGGCGCTTGCCTTGAACACATTTTATTCAAACAGAGGTGGTTCGAATCCCAGCATCCCATATGGTCCCCCATGCCTGCCAGGCATGACTTCTAAGCACAAAGCACCACTGGGTGTGACCCAAAAACAGACAAAAAGACCCCTTTCCAGATAACAGATTTTGTTACTTATAAACCAACCATCAAAATAAATTCTAGAGCCAGAGAGTATGAGTACAGGGAGAAGTGCTCGCTTTGCATGCAGACAAGTGAAGTTCATTCCCCAGCACCACACATGGTACCTCAAGCCCTGAGTACAGCTTGGTGTGGCCCATACCTTCCCCCCTCCACCACCACCACCACCACCAGCACACTCCTAAAAAGGAACCCTAGCCTTTATTCACCTGTACAAAAAGGACCAATTAGCTATCACCTAGGCATACTGAGTTCTTCAACTTGTTCAGAGGTAAACACCAGGAATCATTATGGTCTCCCATTTCTCTCCATGTCCTGAGATGTGGGGACTCCTGAACAGAGCAACCTTCTGGTTATTTCTCATAGTAGGGCTTATTCTTAGTCCTCTGTATCAGAGCCTAAGATTCACAATGGGGGAGAGGTGGCAGGAATCTACACCTACCTACAAAGTGCAAAATTACGCAGAGACGTGGATGGTTTTAGTCCTTCAACAACTTTTAGGGCATCCTAAAGACTTCCAGTAAGTAGGCCTACCTCAAATGAAAGCTCTGGCAATGTGGTATGTTTGGGTTTCTTTGGGGGCTACGCCACAAGAGCTACTTCTGACTCATATTCAGAGGGCCACTGTCAGAAGTGCTCAGGGTACTATGTAGTGTCGGGGTGGGAACTAGGACTTTCTGCACCAAAGCATGTGCTTAGACCACGGGGCCAATTTCTGAGTGCATAGTTAGGAGTAACCCCTGAGTGTCACCAGGTGTGGCCTAAAAACCAAAAAGAAAAAAAAAATAATAAAAATAAAAATAATTAAAAAAACGTGTTTTAGCCCATTGATTATCTTTTTTGTTTGTTTGTTTTGGTTTCTGGGTCACACCAGCAATGCTCAGGGGCTGCTCTTGGCTCTATGCTCAGGAATCGCCCTCAGCGAGCTCGGGACCATATGGGATGTCAGGATTCGAACCACCATCCTTCTGCATGCCAGGCAAATGCCCTACCTCCATACTATCTCTCCAGCCCCACTTTACTTTTTTTTTTTTTTTTTTGGTTTTTGGGCCACACCCGGCAGTGCTCAGGGGTTACTCCTGGCTGTCTGCTCAGAAACAGCTCCTGGCAGGCACGGGGGACCATATGGGACACCGGGATTCGAACCAACCACCTTAGGTCCTGGATCGGCTGCTTGCAAGGCAAACGCTGCTGTGCTATCTCTCCAGGCCCACTTTACTGTCTTAATTCAAGTCACACCAGCTATGCATGGCCCAAAACAGCTACGTTTTTATTTATTTTTTAGGTGTTTTTGTTTTGTTTTGGGTCACACCTGGCAACACTCAGGGGTTACTCCTGGCTCTATGCTCAGAAATCGCCCCTGGCAGGCACCAGGGACCATATGGGATGCCGGGATTTGAACCACCGTCCTGCATGAAAGGCAAACGCCTTACCGCCCTGCTAGCTGGCCCCAGTTTTTTTTTTTTTTTCTTTCTTTTTTTGGTTTTTGGGCCACACCTGGTGATGCCCAGGGGTTACTCCTGACTGTTTGCTCAGAAATCGCTCCTGGCAGGCTCGGGGGACTAGAGAGGATGCCAGGGATTGAACCTGGGTTGGTTCTATTTTGGCTGTGTGCAGGGCAAACACCCTATCTTCTGTGCTATCTCTCCAGCCCCTGGCTCACTATTTTTGAAATGATCTCAAAGAGGAACTAGGAGAGAGTAAGGGATTATAGTGCTTGTCTTAGGGGCCGGAGCGATAGCACAGTGGTATGGCATTTGCCTTGCACGCAGCTAATACAGAATGGACCCTGGTTTGATTCCTGGCATCCCATATGGTCTTCGAGCCTGCCAGGAATAACCCCTGAACACTGCCAGGTGTGGCCCAAAAACAACAAAATAACTGAACACTGCTAAGCGTGGCCCCAAAACCAAAGAAAAAGGGTCAAGGCTTTCCAACACCCCCATTCCAGCCTTTGGATGGCTCTTTATTTATTTTGGTGGGGGGCACACCTGGAGGCACTCAGGGGTTATTCTTGGCTCTGTACTCAAAAATTGTTCCTGGCAGGTTCGGGATACCGTGTGGGATACCTGGAATCAAATCTGGGTTTGTTCTGGGTCAGCTGCATGCAAGGCAAACACACTATGGCTGTGCTATCTCTCTGGCCCCAGAAGGCTCTTTTTTTTTTTTTTTTTTTTGGTTTTTGGGTCACACCCCAGCAGTGCTCAGGGGTTACTCCTGGCAGGCTCAAGGGACCATATGGGATGCCGGAATTCGAACCACCATCCTTCTGCATGCAAGGCAAAAGCCCTACCTTCATGCTATCTCTCCGGCCCCCAGAAGGCTCTAAAACAAACCCTCTGCTTCAAAGCTATAAGGGTGTTACTACTTCTGGAGAACAGGAAGAATGAGGATGTTTGGGGGGCTGTAACCCCTTCCTCTCTGCTTCCAATGATGCTTTCTTGGACTTCTAGTGTCCCGATTCCCCATCAGCTCCTTCCTGGCCTGCCCAAGAGCTCTAGGCCTCCATAGTCAATTTTGACTGTGGGACTCCATAGTCCCAGCACTGTCAGGTTGCTTGTTTTGTGCTGTGATTACATTACAGAGGGCATCTATCTTCTGATGCTCCACAGCCTTTGCCCATTGGCCTTATCTGTTATCACTCTGCTCATCTCCACTGCTATTGGTATTGAGGCTTTGAGGACTGGTCATGACGCCATGCTACCTTGTTTTTGTGCCTGAACACCTAATTATAGCGGCTAACTAACTAATGAAGCCTTATGTTGTATGTTAGCTTCTGTTAACTAAAAAGACTTGTTTAGTTCTCAGAACAAAGTAGGCATTTTGTTTGTTTGTTTGTTTTGGTCACACACACACACACACACAAACCCTGGCAACTCTCAGGGGTTATTCCTGGCTCTGCAATCAGAAATCACTCCTAGGGGCCAGAGAGATAGCATGGAGGTAAGGCGTTTGCCTTTCATGCAGGAGGTCTTGGGTTTGAGTCTTGGCGCCCCATATGGTTCCCTGTGCCTGCCAGGAGCAATTTCTGAGCCTGAAGCCAGGAATAACCCCTGAGCACTGCCCGGTGTGACCCAAAAACCAAAAAAAAAAAAAAAAGAAAAAAAAGAAAAAGAAATCACTGCTAGCTGGCTTGGGGGTGCAGAGATTCAAATCACCTTCCGTCCTGGGTTAGTTGTGTGCAAGGTAAATGCCCTACCACCATGCTATCTCTCCCCAAAAGTAGCCATACTTTTTTTTGTTTTTGTTTTAGTATCACATTCGGCAGCGCTCAGGGGTTATTCCTGGCTCAATGCTCAGAAATCGCCCCTGCCAGGCTTGAGACCATATGGGATGCCAGGATTCGAACGACAGTCGTGCATGAAAAGCAAACGCCTTACCTTCATGCTACCTCTCTGGCCCCAAAAGTAGCCATTCTTAGGTAATTTGACAGGTATTCATTCAATCACCTGCCTTGAATAGAGCTCAGGCTCCTTGCCTGACATGCTTTGCAAGAAGGTTCTGAGATCCTAGTTCTGGTCTTTAAGTCTTACTTATTTCATTCTGCAAATCTGCCTATTCCCAATGCTCCAAGTTAATGTCACTTCTGGCCTGTCACAGCCTCCCTTCCTTCATCCTGGCTCTCATTATCCTGGAGGCACAATGGGGTTGGAGCCTAACTCTCTCTCCCCAAGAAGGCAGGTTCAGGTTCATGTGATGCTCTGTGATCAACACAAGATGGTGCTTAATAAAGTGAAACCACTGCTCTACTCCTGGAAAGTCGTCGCCGTCATCATCATCATCATCATCATCATCCTCCTCCTCCTCATCATCTCTCTCGCTCTCTCTGTCTCTCTCTCGTCTCTCTGTCTCTGTCTCTGTCTCTCTGTCTCTGTCTCTGTCTCTGTCTCTCTCTCTCTCTCTCTCTCTCTCACACACACACACACACACACACACACACACTATTGGAGGGGTCATTGGATGCTCCCTTTCCTTGCTTGAGAAAGCTGAGGCTCAGAAAGTCGTAATCCTATTTTGCTCCAACCTCCTGGAGAAGAGTCCCTGAGAGACGGTAAGGCTTCAGGAGGCTGATTATGCACGGCAAAGCAAATGCCAGCCCCTTGCAAGCAGAGGCCAAAGCTGGGGAGAACCCAGAGATCAGACCGGGACTTTCATATACGTCCCAGACATCCCTTCGGAACCCCTTACCAAGGGGAATGGTGGTGGGATAGGGGCACGTTCAGGAATCCACGGAAGGGCCATTGGCAGCAGAGAGGAAGGGGTTACGGCCGTCATGTGACATGGCTGGGGGTGCGGGTGGGGGCGGGACCAGCAGAGGGAAGAAGGGGTCTGGGTGGGGATAGCGAGGGGACACAGCCGGTTGGGGGAAGTTCTGGGCGCTGCAGCGTAACCATGACGACCGGCCCGGGAGAGGCAGAGTGTGAAGTCACCGGTACCAGATTAGCCCTGGGTCACATGGGCGAGGCTGGGAGTTGGGGGTAGGGTGGGGGGGGGGCTGCGCTCAGTCAGGCCCTTGAATCTGCAAAGTGGATGTCTAAGGGGGTCGTGGACCCCAGACTCCAGCTGATGTCTTCACAAGGGCTTCCCCCATTGCAAAGCTCTGATCCAGTGCTAAACCCCCTGCAAGCACACACACCTTGACTGGGGCACCAAGGGGAGAGAGAAAGCATGAACGCGAAGGGAGGGCAACTGAGCACCGAGAGCCCAAGAGGTAAACAGACCTAAAGGAACGGCATGAAGGGCAGGGAGAGTTAAACCTCAGAAGGGCGGATGGAAAACACTGAATTTAAAGCAGAAAAGGCGCAGGAAGAGGACGGAAGGAAACAACGCAGAGATGGGCCCTCTTGCTACCCAGTCCTGAAGCTGAGCCTGAGCAGGCACGACCTAGCTTTGGAAAGAATTTTTCCACCTTCGCTAGGTGTTTAGCCCCGAGGAGGTGCCACAGAGGCCCGTGCCGAGACACCTGCAGCCAGGTACCAGCACTCCCCAGGGGCCCCTTCCCCACCGGGCTCCTGGGCACCTGGCACCTGTTTGTCTCGGAGGCCACTGGAGGCTGCTGAAGTGGATGGGGGCGAGGGGAATGGAGGGACCCGAAGGCCACTCGCTCTCCATCAGGCTGATGACACCTCTCAGAGCAATCTGGGGAGGGCTGGGTGGGAGGAGTCACCCCAGCAGGGACCCTTGGGAGCTGAGTAAACTGGAGATACCTCGCCCCCACTATTTCTCTTAGTGCTGACCTGCCAGCTGTGCCCCAGTGCCCTCTAGCTGGTGAGGAGGAGGCTATTATGGAGCCTGGGACCCAGCCGGTGCTCATCCTGGGGGAGGGGAGTTGTCTCCCCTCCAATTATGAAAGGCCAAGACGGCTAGGCTGCCTATCATTCAGTCACCCAGATTTTACAGCGTGCCTTCTTGGACAGAAGGCATCACCCCGAGGGCAAGGGTCTTTAGATACCCCAGAGGACAAGGTTTTACTAGTAGTTGTCCAGGGCTGCTCAGATGCTGCAGAGATGGAGTGAAGTAGGGACACATTCTGCAGCCTGGATTGGAGTGAAGTAGGGACACATTCTGCAGCCTGGATGCTGGAGGCCTGTGGCAAGAGAACCCCTGGAATTCTCTTGTTCCCTTCTTTTTTTTTTGGTTTTTTGGGCCACACCCGGTAACGCTCAGGGGTTACTCCTGGCTATGCACTCAGAAGTTGCTCCTGGCTTGGGGGACCATATGGGACACCGGGGGATCGAACCGCGGTCCGTCCAAGGCTAGCGCAGGCAAGGCAGGCACCTTACCTTTAGCGCCACCGCCCGGCCCCCTTGTTCCCTTCTTTCTCTCTCTGATTTTGGGCTGAGGTTGCTCCTGGCTCTGTACTCAAGAATTACTTCTGGCTCAGGGGACCATATAGGATACTGGGGATCAAACCCAGGTCAGCCATATGCCAGGAAAAAACCCTACTCACTGTGCTATCTCTCGGGTCCCTCTGAGTTCCTCTAGTTCCAGCTGTTCTAACAGTAGCATCTGGCAGCGAAGCTATAGGTGAGGCCTCAACTGAGAGGCTATACACCACTGCCATCTACACACTACCTTCTTTTGCACTCAGGGAAAAGGAGGTCCGCAAAACAAAAAACAAAAAACAAAAAAACAAAACAAAAAACAGCCCTGAGGCACTGCTTCCCACTATGCTGCCTCTGACCTTGAGACCATCCCTGGCTCTCAGGGAGCTGTGGCTATTCTTCCTGATCAGATCATTTGGCCTCAGCTAGTTTTCATTTGGCTTTTTTTTTTTTTTTTGCGGGGGGGGGGGGGGCCACACTGGGCAGTGCTCAGGGGTTACTCCTGTCTCTGCACTCAGAAGTTACTCCTGACAGGCTCAGGGAATGTGCTATTGCTCCAGCCCCTCTAGGTCTTTCTTTGTAGGTCTGGAGAGGCCATTGCTTGTCTTGCCTGAAAAAGGGAGATGGGTCTCCAACCCTGTACTTGCCCAGAATAGATTTTCATTCCAGAGTTCTGTGGAACCAGGCCACAACAGTTTATACATGAACACCTAGTCATTCACCTACCAGATTCCTGGCCTTCCCAGGAATTCTGCCATTGAACTGCTCTCAGAGGCTGGATAACAAAGTATTACTTTTAGAAGCAATTTGCCTGCAAACTGGGGGTGGGTTAGGGGTTGGGAGGGAAGTTGCTCCAGTAAAGGATGGTGTACTGTACATGGTAAGAATGAAACCCAACAATGAACAATTCTGTAACCACAATACTTAAATAAACCAATTAAAAAGTAGTATCACACTTTTTGGGTTGGAGCTATTACAATGGGTAGGCAAACCGTCGACCCACATTCAATTCTTGGTACCCCATATGGTCCCATGAGCATTGAAAGGAATGATCCTGGACTGGAGCACAGTGGTAGGGCACTTGCCTTGTACGTAGCCAACCCAGGATGAACTCTGATTTGATTCCCGCCATCCCATATGGTCCCCTGAGCCTGCCAGGAGCAATTTCTGAGCACAGAGCCGGGTGTGCTAAGCGCTGCCAGGTGTGACCCAAAAATCTACCCCCCCCCCAAAAAAAAAGAAAAAATGATCCTTGAGCACAGAGCCAGGAATAAGTCCTGAGCATGGCCAGATGTGACCATTCAAAGAAAACAAAACAAAGTTGTCACTGTATCTAGACAGGTGGGAGTATAAGTTTCTATTTGTATTTATTTTTGTGATTTATCTATATCTTCCTTTTTGTTTTTGGGCACACCAGTGGTGCTAAAGGATTACTCCTGGCTCTGCACTCAGAAAGCACTCCTGGCAGGCTCAGGGGACCATATATGGGATCCTGGGGCTCTAACCTGGCTTAGTACGTGCAAGGCAAATGACCTACCTATGGTACTATTGCTCAGGACCTCTTATCTATATTTTCTTTCTTTTTTTTTTCTTTTTTTTTTTTAGGGGCCACACCTGTTTGATGCTCAGGGGTTACTCCTGGCTAAGTGCCCAGAAATTGCTCCTGGCTTGGGGGGACCATATGTGACGCCGGGGGATCACTTGCAAGGCAGACACCTTACCTCTAGCGCCACCTCACCGGCCCCATAGCTATATCTATATCTATATTTTCTAATACTTCAGTAAAAAGTTAAGATATCAGCAATGGGGCCTGGAGAGATAGCACAGCGGCGTTTGCCTTGCAAGCAGCCAATCCAGGACCTAAGGTGGTTGGTTCGAATCCCGGTGTCCCATATGGTCCTCCGTGCCTGCCAGGAGCTATTTCTGAGCAGATAGCCAGGAGTAACCCCTGAGCACCGCCGGTGTGGCCCAAAAACCAAAAAAAAAAAAAAAAAAAAATATATATATATATATATATATATATATATATATATATATATATATATATATATATATTAGCAATGGGACAATTCTGTTTATGGGTGATTGTCTTTCCACTGTAACTTTACCCTGTCTTCTTTCTTTGCACTTTTGTTCTGACAATTAAAAATAAAAAAATTAATAAATATAAAACAAAAAAAAAACCTCTGAATTACAGGGCTGGAGAGATAGTACAGTAGTAAGACATTTCCCTTGTACCTGGCCAACCTAGGACGGACAGTGGTTTGAAGACCAGCCTGACAGGAGCGATTTCTGAGTAATCCCTGAGCACTAACGGGTGTGACCCAAAATAAAACAAAAACAAAAACAAAAAACAAACAAAACAAAAAACAACAACAAAAAGAAAGTAATTCGAAGGTTTGTTTTGTTTTTGGGCCACACATGGAGGCGCTCAGGGGTTACTCCTGGCTGTCTGCTCAGAAATAGCTCCTGGCAGGCACAGGGGACCATGTGGGACGCCGGGATTCGAACCAACCACCTTAGGTCTTGGGTCAGCTGCTTACAAAGGAAAACATCGCTGTGCTATCTCTCCGGCCCCAACTTTTTTTTTTTTTAGTATTTTCCTATAATTTTTGGGCCACACTACACTATTCAGAGGTTACTCTTGGGTTTGTGCTCAGGGATCACTCCTGGCAATTCTTGGGGTACTATGTGATGTGCCAGGGATCAAACCTGGTCCAGGCAAGCATCTCTTCAGCTCTACTATCTCAGTGGCCCTTTAAATGCTTTTAATATAAGAAAATAGGGCAATAGCACAGCAGGTAGGATGCTTGCCTTGTATGTGGCTGACCCAAGTTTGATCCTTGGCATCCAATGTCTCCTGACCCTGCCAGGAGTAACCCCTGAGCATCACCGGTTGTGGCCCCGAAACAGAAATAAACAAACAAACAAGAAAAATGATAATAAGGGCAAGGTCCTTGCCTTCTAAGAAGAAGACCTGGATCTGATTCCCAGTACCACATATAGTCCCCTGAACACTGCCTGTAATGATCCTTTTTTTTTTTTTTTTTTTTTTTGGGTTTTTGGTTTTTGGTTCACTCCCAGCAGCACTAAGGGCTTACTCCTGGCTCTCTGCTCAGAAATCGCTCCTGGCAGGTACGGGGACCATATGGGACGCCGGGATTCGAACCACCATCCTTCAGCATGAAAGGCAAATGCCTTACCTCCATGCTATCTCTCCGGCCCCTGGAACGATCCTTAAGCACAAACCAAGAATGTCTCCTCGCACTGCCCAGGTGTGGCTCCAAATCTAAAAATATGTATATTTATATATGAATGTATGTATAGGGATATATACACATATACGTGTATATAAAACTTAGTATCTATCTCTAGTCTCTATGACATAGTGAATTCTCTGTGCTGCATGTATCAATCCCTGCACTGCCCAAAAATGATTTATTAAATTATTCATTTGATTTTGAGCCACACCCGGCAGTGCTCAGGGGTTACTCCTGGGTCTAAGCTCAGAAATCATTCCTGGCAGGCTCGGAGGACTATATGGGATGCCAGGAATTGAACCTGGGTCTGTTCTGGGTAGGCCTAGTATAAGGAAGACACCCTACTGCTGTGCTATCACTCCAGTCTCCCCAAAAATAATGAAAACATTAGAAAATAAAGTGAGTAATATCTGGCATGATAGTACCCACTGTACTGACCCATGTGGCTGACCCAGGTTTGAGCCCTAACATCCTATATGGTTCCTCAAGTCATACCAGCAGTGATTCCTGAACGAAGAGCTAGGAATGTGTTGAGTACCTCCAGGTGTGGTCCCAACCTCTCCCTATGCCATTCCCAAAAGTGAAAATCGATTTAAGGGGTAAAGTACATAATTTGTATACAGAAGCCCCAGGTTAAATGCCTGTACCACTAGTAGTAATCAAGCTAGGAGCACAGTTCCTGAGCATCAATAAGTGTGTCCTTATAATCAAATAATGAAAAAACAGACATAATTCCTCAACTTTTTTGGGGGGGGGTTTGGGATACACTCGGTGATGATATGGAGTTACTCCTGGCTATGCACTCAAAAATCGCTCCTGGCTTGGGGGACAATATGGGACGCCAGGGGATTGAACCGTGGTCCGTCCTAAGTCAGACACATGCAAGGCAAACACCTTACTGCTGCACCACCGCTCCAGCCCCCAAATTCCTCAACTTTTAAATTGAACAACACAATTTTTTTGTTTGTTTGTTTTTGGTCACACCCAGTGGTGCTTAGCAGTTACTCCTGGCTCTGCGCTCAGAAATTGCTCCTGGCAGGTTCGGGGGACCATAGGGATGCTGGAGATCAAACCAGACTTGTCCTGGTTTAGCCGCATGCAAGGCAAATGCCCTACTGCTGTGCTATCTCTTCGGCCCCTGAACAACACAATTTGTTGTTGTTGCGTTTTGTTTTTGTTTTTTGGGTCACACCCAGCAGCACTCAGGGGTTACTCCTGGCTCTATGCTCAGAAATCGGACCCGGCAGGCTCAGGGGACCATATGGGATGCCAGGATTCAAACCACTGTCCTACATGCAAGGTAAACGCCCTACTGCTGTGCTATCTCTCCAGTCCCTGAACAACAAAATTTAATGAATGTTTATCTATTTCTATCATCTAGTGAATCCTTTGAATCAGAGACTTAGGGAAAGTTCTGCCTTTGTTCCTGTCCTGCTGAGTTTCTTGTAGAACAACTGCTAAACCCCTAGTTCTTCTACTCTATACAGGGACAGGAGTCTCTGTTACACATGGTATGAACATAGGCCCAGTGCTGAGACTCAATGCAGAGAAATGGATACAGAGGATCAATTGTGAGGCGAGGAGTGGAAACTACTGGACTTTTCGTGGAGTTCAAATTGTGTTGTAGTAGGTATAGCTATTGAATTATAATACATATCTGATATTTATGTTACAAAACAATGCTACCTCAATTAAATTGTTTAATTTTGGGCCATATCTTGTGATGCTCAGGGGTCACTCCTGTCTCTGTACTCAGGAATTGCTACTGACTGGCATGGGGAAATGCCATATGCAAGGCACCTTACCCAAGTGCAATCTTTCTAGTCCCTCAATTAAAAAAATCTTAACTCCTAAACTCTTTGCCAAATACCGATTTTGTCTTTACTTCAAATAGCTTACGTGTGAAGTTTTTTATTGGGGGGGGGGCACTCCAGGTGGCGCTCAGGGGTTACTCCTGGCTCTTCACTCAGAAATTGCTCCTCGAGGACTCGGGGGATCGTATGGGATGCCAAGAATCGAACCCGGGTCCATCCCAGGTCAACTACACTTAAGGCAAACGCCCTACCACTGTGCTATAGTATCACTCTGGCCCCACTTTTGAAGTTTCCAAGAGAGATAATAGCACTACCTCTTAGGCTTCTTATGAGTATGACTGAGATCACTCAAATATAGTTAGTTTTCTCATCTCACTACCTTGCACAGCAGAAGTTCCCTACAAACATAAGCCATGCAGCAGTGCAAGTGCGAATAGTGATTTGTAAATGTAGTTTCCATCCTTCTCTGTTAAGCCAAGGGATTTGGGAGGGTTCAGATGGATAGGAGAGCCATAAAAGAAGGAATCAAAGAACCAGGTGGCCCTGATTCTCTGGTGCAGTTCCTGCCTCCTTCTCCTTCTTGTGGCACAGGACCTAGTCCTGGGAGCAAAACTGTCACAGTCTCTGGGCCCAGCCCCTAATGAAGTGTTCCCCTGCTGGCATCATCTCAGCACTGTCCTGTCCCAACTGGTACTGCAGAGATGACTCCCCACAGCCAGGGCTTGGCCATTAGGCAAGTCCACTAAGGTGAGCACTAGAATTTAGAATCTTCTTCTTGACAAAACCAGATTACTACCAGGATAATCTGTTCCTTGGGGTGAGGCCTTCACTGGGGAAGAATTGGGACCCAGTGGGTGAGTTTTAGAAGAGTTCTGCTACCCTCAGCAGCGAGGGCACCCAGGAAATCTTAAGAAACTTTCTTAAACTTCTTGTCATTTCTACCCATAACTGGGTTTCATTATGGGATGATTATGGTAGGGAATCAGATGGGTTTTCTCAACAGCACCTCAGTCCCCATTGCAAGTGAATGAGCTGCAAATTGTCTTTTTCTACATTTAAGTGTGGAGTTGCTGAGAGCAACCCCTGAAGCTCAAAGGAACCTCAACTTTTGGGCAGGAAGACCCAGGGTTCACCTGGACCCTTTCCTTCCCCAAACCCTGCCTTCATGCCTTTGGGATCCTTTGGTGAAATTAGTCCCCAGAACTATAGGTCTGTCCTGAGATTCAGAAAAGAAAGGTATTAGAGGGAAATTTGACTCTTGCTGGGGAGGGGGCCGGTCTGTGAGACTCCACTTCTGGCTGAAGCCCACCTTGCTCTTCCCAACAGAGAGCAGGTAAAGGAACTGGAAGGTGGGAATCTTTCATCAACTCTAAAAGACACCCCACCATTTCCTTTCGCTGTCTATAAAGCCCCTGGCCCCTTCTCCCCACTCCCTTCAGCCCAGGCCATCGTTATCAAGAGTTTCACCACTGTGGAAAAGATTCTTATTTTTAAGTCAAGTAGTAGTTGAAAGTGGCTGGGGAGAAAGGAAGGTGGCTCTCAATGGCCCTGGGCTGAGGAAATGGACGAAAAGAGGGCCAGAAGAGATGGGGAGAAAGGTAGGATGGGGGATGGGGAGAAAGGGAAGCAACAGCTGGAGGTGAAGGCCACAGCTGAAGGGGGCTAAGGGTCCGGGAGCAAGCCGAGAAAAGGGGGTCTCATCACCCGGGCGTCGGGGTGGGAGCAATCTCCAGGACCTCCGGGTGCAGCCAGCTGAGGCTGTGCGAGGAAGGGGAGCCGGGGAAGACATGAAAGAGCCACAGCAGGCCTTGCCAGTCCTTTTCGAGGGCGGCCCGACACGACCACCTGGCCTCCCTCCCGTCTGGCGAGGATGAGTGGGAGAGGAGGAAGAGGAGGCTCGGCTGGCTGGCTGGCTGTCCTTTAGGCCTGTCCCCCACCCCACCCCCACATCCAGCCTGCTCCCCGCGGCCCTTCGCCTCCGAGCTGGGCCGCAGTATCCTTCCTCCCGTCCCCGCAGGCGACGAGCGGGTCCAGGTGCCAGGTCCTCCATCCTCCCCGCCTGAGCACCACGCGCAGCCCTGCAGCCCTGCAAGCATCCCTCCATCCATCATGCATCCCTCCACCGGGCCAGCCAGCATCCCGACCTCTCCCCTGCGCTCGCGGTACCCAGGCCCGGCCCCGACCCCCCCATCACCCCACCAGGACCTGGTCGGGCTCTCACCTCGGGGGCTCCCGGGCCGCAGCACAAAAGGCGGCGCTGCAGCAGCTCGGCTCCGGAGGCTTCTCCCGCCTCCTCCTCCTCCTCCTCCTGCTCCTTCCCTCCTCCCCCCGCTGTCCTCCGCCGGACTCGGGGCGCTGTCACTGGCGAGGCGAGGCGCGCGGGGTCGGCCCCGGCTCGCACCCCCCACCCCCCGACCCCTAGCTCCCCACGCAGCTCCAACTCCCGCTCGGCCGGCCGCGGGGCCCCCGCCCCTGCACCCCCCGGGACGGACACGCCCTGAGCGGGGGATGCAGCGCCGGAGCCGCCAGCCTCTTCTTAAAGGAGCCCGCTGCCGACGCCCCGAAGCTGCGGGCTCGCCCCCCTGGCCCGCCGGGCCCCTCGCCTCCCTGCTGGCGGGGCTGTCCCAGCTCGGGGCGCCTGCCGATCATCTCTGGGCGCTCTCCAGATTCCCTTCCCTCCCCCAGACACTTCTGATGCGCCCTCCCCGGCCTGCCCCCCAAGTTCCGAGACCCTTGCCCTCCATCACTCCAATCTTACCTATCAGCTTCCCCCCCTCTTAATGGGTCACCCCTCCAGTTGCCCCTTGCTGGCCTCCACTCCTTCCCACGCCCCACCTTTGCCGGCCCCCTTTCCCGGGTATCTGGGGGACCCCCTCATCACCACTGCCAAATTCTCCAAATTCACCCCTCACTCGCCCAAGTCAAGGCCAGGGGCCTCTCCCTGGCTCCTGGCTCCACGCCCAACACTCACACCTCTCTATCTCGCCAAGGTCATCCTGTGCCCGTCGGTGGCATCTTTTAGCCCAGTATCATGGGTCTTTGGGGGGAGGCCTGGACAGATTTCTGGAGCCCCCCAAAATATGTGTGCTGCTTGTGTTCAGTCGCTGGAGAGGTGACTCTCGCAGAGGAGGAGCAGAGGGCCACGAAACTCACTTTGACAGGAGCCACGGTGGAGGGCAGGAAATCCCCTCACCCCGTGTTTGAGTCGATGCTGAAGCCCCCCAACTCTCGCCAGACCCTCGAGGTTCCTCTCCTGGCCTGCTCCAGAGCAAGCAGCTCAGTCGGCCATTCTGCAAGGGTTTTAGCAAAGTGGCTGCTACCTCAAAGGCAGAGGGGCAGAATTCAGGGGAAGGGAAGGACTATATAGGAAAAAGAAGCAGTTTCATTGAAACGTGGCGGGTCAGGGGGGTAGGCCAAGGTCTGAGATGGGGGGACTGTCAGTGACAGATTTTAAAATTGCCCCAATGCTCCTCCACAGGGCGGGGCGCAGTGGTACCCCGAGCTAGGTGAGGCCCTCCCCTGCCCCTTAGGCACATCAGAGCCGTATCCGACGAGCATCCTCGCCCTTGGACCAATCACGACCTTGCGCCTGAAAAGAGGCGGGGTTAAGAGAGAAAATAACCAATGGCAATGCGTCCGAGACTGGCTACGCCACGGAATTTAGCCAATCACATCTTACCACTTCCCGAGCGTGTGCTCATGGGACATGTAGTTTTTAGGCAATTATAGTTTTTTCCTTCTACCCCAAGGAGCCCGTACTGCCCCGCCCCCACCGCCTGGAAGCTGCTCAGCGCGCATGCGCGAGCCCCAGCCCTCCCCGGGAAGAGGAAAATCCTAGAAGGTGGGGACATTTCAAATCCGCCTCCATCCTCCCCCACCCCCGGTCGCTCCGCTGCGGAAGTGACCGCGAAGGGCTGCTTCGCTCCTCCCCGAGCGGGGCCGAGCGGGGCCGCGCTGCCTCCGGGCCAACTACGCGGAGGGTTGTGGGGCGGGTAGCTCTTTGGCTCAGGGAGACGCATGGAGGCCGCTGAGGCGGGGACTCCAAGTCCCAGCATGCCCCGCGCCGCCGGCAGCACCCGGCCTCCGCTCCGGGCTTGGCCCCGGCCCTAGCGCTTGAGCAGCGGTGTGTTAGGGCGCGAGGAGACTCCAGTCTACGGCGGCGCCCGCGGGGTCGGAGGAGGGAATGAGTGAAGAGGAGCAGGGCTCCGGCACGACCACGGGCTGCGGGCTGCCTAGGTGAGCCGAGCCTCGTGCCGAGCCTCGCGGCGCCGAGAGTGCGGCGCGGGGCGGCGGGGAGCGCGGCGCGGCCCCAGCATGCACCTGGCCCGCCCGAGCTTGCTCCCGGCAAGCACTGGGGGAGTGGGAGTGGGGCCTGGCCTCCCGGCATGCTCTTCTGGCAGAGGCCAGTTCTTCCAGCTCGGCAGACGGGCCTGGCCCGGTGCCCAGCCTGCACTGGGCTCTATGTCCCCGACGTTCAGTGCATTTGGTGGGTACTAGGTTCCTGGTCTGCACTGTGCCACTTTCAACCTTCACTGGCTTGCAGGATCCCCTGCCTTACGGGAACAGTGCATCCCCCTGCTTAAGTTACCCTGGGGTAGTAGACTATTTTGTACCCCCCAGACTGCTTGCTCTAAGCCCACATGGAATCTTAACCAATGGTTTGCTCTGCTTTCTGGGTCTCCTGGATTCTCTGTTCCCTATGTAGAATGTTTGGGTATCATATGGCAGTTATTTGGCCAGGTGGGTACCAAGAAGGGAGGTATGATGAGGGTCTGTGCCCTCTCCCCTTACCCCCCCAGTATAGAGCAAATGCTGGCAGCCAACCTGGGCAAGACCCCCATCAGCCTTCTGCAGGAGTATGGGACCAGAATAGGAAAGACGCCTGTATACGACCTTCTCAAAGCCGAGGGCCAAGCCCACCAACCCAATTTCACCTTCCGGGTCACCGTTGGCGACACCAGCTGCACTGGTGAGGAAGGCTTTTGGGCAGCCTTAGCTGGGGTGTGCATTTATGGGGCCCCATTGATTTTGGTTTTTTGGGAGTCTCTCCATGCGTCTCTTCTCCATGGCCAGTGAGGAGGGGAGGCGAGTTTTCAGGGGAAAGTCCAAAATTTAATTGGAAGAACAGGTCCTTGAGGTGGGTAGAACTTGGGAGAGCTGGAGGAATAAATGAGATGGGCACTGTGATGTCAAATGGTCACTATCCTAGAGAAGAAGCGAAGAGAAACCAAAATCTCAGCAAAGGGCTATGAACACCTTGCTATGTGGGGGATCTGTCCCAAGTACTTTACCAAATTCTTCGTAACCTTTTCATTGCTGGCAGAGACTACATTTCCCTCATGCCAAGCATGCACTACTGTCTTTGAACCCCCCCTTTTTTTTAACCCTAACTCCTAGTTTTATTTTGGGGCCATACCTGGCAATGCTTAGGAGTTACTCCTGGGTCTGCGCTCAGAAATCGCTCCCGGCTGGTTCAGGGGACCATATGGTATGCTGGGAATCAAACCCGGGTCCATCCTGGGTCAGCTGCATGTAAGGCAAAAGCCACTCTGCTGTGCTATCTCTCCGGCCCTAATTCCTATTTAATTTTAAACCTCATATAAGTGATGCAGTTGGTAGTACCGTCATGCTGAATATGAGGAAACAGACCCAGAGATTCACTGACCCTACTGCCATAGTGTCAGTCATGCTGTTTCATTAGGGCCATTTTCTTAAAAAAAAAATTTCCAGAGAGCTCTATTGGAGAAAGTGCTTTCCAGAGAAAAGAGTTCATACTCTTTTTTTGTTTTGTTTGTTTGTTTGTTTGTTTTTTTTTTGGGGTCATACCCGGCAACGCTCAGGAGTTACTCCTGGCTCTACGGTCAAGAATCATTTCTGGCAGGCTTGGGGGACCATATGGGGTGCCGGGATTCCAACCACCAACCTTCTGCAGGGAAGGCAAATGCCTTACCTCCATGCTATCTCTCCAGCCCAAGAGTTCATACTCTTAACTTTTTTTTTTTTTTTTTTTTGGTTTTTGGGCCACACCCAGCGGTGCTCAGGGGTTATTCCTGGCTGTCTGCTCAGAAATAGCTCCTGGCAGGCACGGGGGACCATATGGGACACCGGGATTTGAACCAACCACCTTTGGTCCTGGATCGACTGCTTGCAAGGCAAACACCGCTGTGCTATCTCTCCGGGCCCATACTCTTAACTCTTAACCACAACTGACTACTTAGGAATTAGGAATTACTCTTGGCTCTACACTCAGGAATTACTCCTGGTGGTGCTGTGGGCATCGAATCCAGGTTATCTGTGTGTAAGGCAAGCACCTTGCCCACTCTACTATCACTCCTACCCTATGCACAGGAGCAATTTTTCCTGGTGTGGCTCGACTTGGGTTGCTAATGGTAAGATGAGGGCCCTTCTAGTCATGAAGTGTGAATCTTATGGTCTCAGTAAAAGGGGCTTGGTTTACTCTCTGTGGCTCTGATGAGACATTGAGATGCAAGTTCTTCATCTGCCCTTCCACTGACCACCAGTATTGCCCATAACCCCTCTCTCAGGTCAGGGCCCCAGCAAGAAGGCAGCCAAGCACAAGGCAGCTGAGGTGGCTCTCAAATACCTCAAAGGGGGGAGCATGCTGGAGCCGACCCTGGAGGACAGCAGGTGAGGGAGGATGAGCGAACCCAGGCTCCTCAGAAACCCTGTAGGAAACCAGGCCTCTGTGGCCTTTCTCCTCTGCCCCAAAGCCTGGCTTTGTGACCCTTAGCCTTGGGCACTTTGATTGGGCCTCTTCAGTTTTCTCTGTTCTCAAGCAGGATACTTCCAGGCCTTCTGTCCTGAAGAGCTCCAGGGGAATTGGCCAGCCCCACTGAAGGGCTATGGTTTCAGGGGGTCCAGTATGGGGGGGAGGGGGGAGGCTGAAGGGCATCATGCCCTAACATATCTCCTGTTTCTAGCAAAATTTTCTTTCAGCTGCTGTTCTTGGACTTTGTTTGCAGTTCCCATGATTTCTGGGTCAGTGTTTGTGGTCCAGCCAAGGGACCCAAGAGGAATTGTTATTTGGGTTTTCCTTCCTGTGGGATGCTGTTTGCTTAGGGGATGGGCAGGTCAGGATGGCCTGGGTCCCTCAAGCTCTAGCCACTGCCCCTCTCTCCTTGGGTTTGAATCAAAGGCCTCCTTCCCCTCGGGAAGTTTTTTATCTCTCCTAGACTCTTCACTCCCTGAGGACTTTCCTGTATTTACTTCTGTGGTGACAGCTATTCCTTTTCCATCTGTTGTCCTGACCAGGTATGTGTCTGTTTCCTGACTGTTGGGGATTGGAAGGAGAGAGGGTCTTGGTTTTAGGTCCCTAGCCCTTGGACTCGGGCTAGTCAAACCAGAGGAAATGTAAGAAAAATAACAAGATGGAATAGTACAGGACCAGGATTGGAAAAAATTGGATTCAAATGGTAAGCTCTTGGGTCAGGAGGATGTTTATGATGTTGAAATAGCACATAGGTGATGTTTGTTTATAGTTAAGGGGGGGGTCTACAAGCCTGGTTTCTTCTGTTTTCTGTATTTCTTCTGGTCGTATGTATGAATCCCTTTAGGTGCTTCTAGGGACCTGAATACAGCCCCTTCCCATTCTGGCCAGATGATGATTGAGTGTTCTAGAAAAACCTAAAGGGCCCAGTCCCTGGAGGAGATGCACTTCAAGTAGGGAGGAAGCAGGCTGGACATTTGGACTGGCAGCGGCCTGCCTAGTGGGGCACTGTAGTAGAACTGAGTGCTTGCAGAGGGACTGTGCCTCAGTTTTGGCCCTGGTTCTTTCCTGTAGGAGTCCCCCCATGGAGGTGCAGCCCCCCGTCTCCCCTCAGCAGTCTGAATGCAACCCTGTTGGCGCTTTGCAGGTGTGTCCTGCCATTGGCCATGTGTGCCTGTCTCCTCTGGAAGCTGGGCTGTGGGGGAAGGTGGTGCCAGGGTAGACCCTTTTCCGGGGCTTATCCAGGGTTCTGCCTCTAATCTGGAGTCCAGACTCCTTGGGTCAGAGGGTGAGGCTGCAGGTAGTCCTCTCACTCAGCCTGGTACCTCCTTGTTTCTCCCTCCAAGGAGCTGGTAGTGCAGAAAGGCTGGCGGCTGCCTGAGTACACAGTCACCCAAGAGTCCGGGCCAGCCCACCGCAAGGAGTTTACCATGACCTGCCAAGTGGAGCGCTTTGTTGAGATTGGTAACAGGGCAGATTGGAGTT
The DNA here is from genome assembly GCF_024139225.1 of Suncus etruscus. NCBI lineage: Eukaryota > Metazoa > Chordata > Mammalia > Eulipotyphla > Soricidae > Suncus > Suncus etruscus. Next base: position 80,004,083 of record NC_064858.1, read on the forward strand.
CTTGCAGCCACAAACAGTGCCTGGCCTCTCAGCAGATGACCCCTATCTGGGCCCCTACCTTCCCACTTTCTTCCCTTATCCCCCCAACACCATCTTTTGTGGCCCTCCAGATTCCCAGGGGACATAAGGGGCCCTGAGCTCCCTTTCTCCACTGGATGTCACATTCCTTGAGGTGACCATTTAGTCGGGCTGGATGGGAGGAAAGCATTGGGATGACAGAATCAGAATTCAACATTCTCCCTCCACGCAGGCAGTGGCACTTCCAAAAAGCTGGCGAAACGGAATGCGGCAGCCAAAATGCTGCAGCGGGTGCATATGGTACCTCTGGATGCCCGGGAGGGGAATGAGGCCGAACCTGATGATGACCACTTCTCCATTGTGAGTGGCTTGTGGTGGCCTGGCATATGAGGGCCACCCCCAGGCAAAGACAGCATCTGAGACTTGGGGATGAGCTGCCTCAGATATCAGGCTGACATTGATCTGTTTGCTCTCAGGCCCTTGAGAGAGCCCTATGGGGGTTCCTTGGTCTGCCTCTCTGGTGTGGGGGCTGGTGGAGGGCACTGGGTGGGGATGGGGAGGCCCTGGCTGGTCTACACAGGGTTCTACATGGCTTTGACTAGAATGAGGAAGGCTGCCTTGACCCAGTGGCAGTATAGTCAATAGGGGTGGGTGCCAGCTAAAGGAAGCTCTCTGGGTCTCTCTCTCCTGCTGGACACTGTTTCTGTTTGTTAAATGCCGGGGTCCTGTTCTCACTGTCCCCATCTCACCAGGGCATGGGCTCCCGCCAGGATGGATTGCGGAACCGGGGCCCAGGCTGCACTTGGGATTCTCTGCGGAACTCAGTGGGGGAGAAGATCCTGTCCCTCCGCACCTGCTCCCAGGGGGCCTTAGGTGCCCTGGGCCCTGCCTGCTGCAGCATCCTTAGCGAGCTATCTGAGGAGCAGGCCTTTCATGTCAACTACATGGATATTGGTATGGCTAGTTGGGGAGCCGGGGCTGGTAGGGACTGGACCAGCACAAGTTCTGGTATGAAGGAGAGTCGTGGATGTGCCCCTTGTGATTTTTGCCTCTCCTACATGGCCTTTCTCCCGTCTCTGTTTCCAGAGGAGTTGAGTCTGAGTGGGCTCTGCCAGTGTCTGGTGGAGCTGTCCACACAGCCAGCCACCGTGTGTCACGGCTCTGCGGCCACCAGGGAAGCAGCTCGTGGTGAGGCAGCACGCCATGCCCTGCAGTACCTCAAGATCATGGCGGGCAGTAAGTGAAGCCCCTCCGGACTCATGGACATGCATCCTTGCTCCCAGGCCTCAGTCCACATCTGCCCAACTCTGGTACCCTTGGAGGTGCTATTTCTACCTCTGATCCAGACTGCCTGACTGCAGGCTGTGGAGGACACAGGCCCTGGGAGCTGGCTCTGGACCTTCCTTTCACTGATACAGGCTGGAGTGTAGCCAGAGAGGGCTCAAAATAAACCTGCTGCTCCTTGGATTCTTTTTCTTTTGGGGGGAGGGGGTGTAGAATGGGGTTGTGTTAGGGTTTACATTTGACTCTGTGCTCAGGGATTATTCCTGGCCTTGCTTTGTGGACCATGTGCAGTGCCCAGCATCTAACCAGGGTTTGTTGCATGCAAGGCAAGTACCTTCCTCACTGTACTATTTCTACGATTCTCCTTAGCTTTTCAAACCTGTTTCCCAGCACTGTGCTGAAGACAGTGGAGGTGAACACTTTCAGCAGCAGCTACTAGATGCAGAGGCCTCTGGCCAGCTCTCAGCCTCTGCATTTCTGGAGAATTTAGAAGAGATGGAGGTGGTTGTGGTCCTTGCCCTGGAATTATTTCCTCCCAGCCCTTTCAGACCAAGAGACAGACACATGGATTCCAGACCCATGCAGCTTTATTAGGAGTGGGGATGGGCATTGCCTGGGGCACATAAATGTCTGTCCAGCATGCAAACATATCGAGGTCTGACACATCACTTCTTTCCAAAGCGCTGAGGGGCAATCAGGCTCCAAAATGGAGAGCTGTGCTCTACTCCAGTGCGGGCACTCAGCCTGTTATGGCTCCAGGGTCCTCGGGAGTTTCTGCCAAATCTTAGGAGAGACTCAGCTTCAGCTGTGGTGCTTCTGGTCCTTCCCATCTCCAGCCCCACTCCCTCTACTGCCTTCCTTCCGTCTCCAGCCTCTGCCTTACCAGGTTCTTTTCCTACTTACCTCTGGGGTTGAAACAGGAAGGCTGGACTTCGGCTGGGTCTCTTTGAGGCCTGGAGCAGGAAATGCAAGAGGGACCGCAGGGTCTCGGCATCCTGCTCTGGTTGGGGTCCACTATCTTCCTCCTGTGGTTTGGGCATCCAGGACGGAAGGTGGGCAAAGGCTCTAGATTTATAAGTCATAAGGGGAAGGGAGTAGCTGCCAGTAACAAGTTGTCGGAAGCCAAGGGGCCGGTTCTTCATATGAGCACACAGTGAGGACCCTGGCTAAATCATGCTCTTAGCACAGAGATGGAGAAAGCAGTGACCCGAGGATGGGAATGCAAACTTACAGAGAAGAGCAGGTCTCCATTCCAGCTTCTGGCTCCTTCAGCTCCTTCCACTTGGCCACAGCCTGTTACTACCAGCAGCAGCAATGCGACGACCTGCCTAGAGTCCATGCTGCCGACTGCCTTCCCTCAGCCACGTCGCCTCTTATACCTGCTGTCTCTCTCGTCCCCCACCCCACACAGCAGCCTGAGGGGGCGTCTGAGCAGGCGGTGGAGATGCACGACTCCACTAAGAGCCACCTGAGATCCCTCCCAGGGTACCCTGAGGAATTCCTGCTCTCAGCCTCCAGCCCCCATCCCTTGAGCCTGGAGTCAGAGACTTTATTAGACGCATAAATCCTGTCTGCAGTTTCAAGAAGCAGCATTAGTTGCAGACGCTTTGTCAGAGCCAGGCCCTGGAGGGCCTTCAAGAACCCCCAGTCCCTCAACAGGTTGCAGAGCTCAGATTGATTACATCTCTTTTTTTAATTTATAGAGTAAAAACACAGAGAAAGTCTCAGGCAAGGCTGAGGCAGCCATGAGCAGAGAGGAGGGAAGAGCCAGGGTCAGTGGGCCTGCTGTGGCAAGGCCACCCAAGCTGTTCATACCGTCGCCTACGAAAGGCTGAGTACTGAATCACTACTCTGAGACCTGTGTATAGAAAAATGAGATGCAGAAAGCCAAAAGATTTTTCAGCCCCCAGAAAATGGGGTCCCACTAATACTTTGTCAATAGACCCATTTCTACTAGAGAACAGCCCATGAATGGCCTCTGAGGCCTTCCGGCTTCCTCAGCATTGATGCGCTGCTGCCACCCTGTGGCCACGGGCCTCACTGTCAGGCCTGGCTGCTTCATTTCTCGGGAACAGATTGGGTTCTGTTTTTCTGCTTGGAAGGGTGGGATGCAGTGCAGATCCTCAGGACCTGATGATAAGAAAAATGATTGTTGGGTGTACAGCCAGTGAAACTCAGCAGTTACTCCTGACTCTGCACTCAGGAATCAATCCTGGTAGGCTTGGGGGACCGTATGGGGTGCTGGGTATCATATCCAGGTTCGCTGAGTACAAGGCAAGGTCTTTGCTGGCTGTTCTATCTCTCCAGTCCAGCACTAGGCTTTTGTTCTCCATGCCCTGAGAACTAATTTAGCTGCCAACTCACAGGATAGGTGACTAGAATCCCTCCTTAAGGAAAATCAGCCACTACTTTTGCTTCACAGGAAGGGTCTTATAAAGGATTCTGAAGCACTTGCAATTCTGATCTCAAAAAGCCTTTCTCAGCATCTTCATACTCTGACCTGTGCTGCAGAGGGGCCGTGACAGAGGGGCCTGTGAATTAGCCTTGGGCAAGCTACCTCTCAGCCTAGTTTCTTTTTGTTGGGGGAGGGCCCACAACCGGCACTCAGAGTTACTCCTGGCTCTGTGCTCAGAAATCGCTCCTGGCAGTCATGTGGACCATATGGATGCCAAGATTCAAACCACCGTTGGTCCTGGGTAGGCTGCTGGCAAGGCAAACATCCTACCACTGTGCTATCTGTCCGGCCCTCAGCCTAGTTTGTTCACCTAAAACAGTCACATTTAAAAGTACTTGAAAAAAAAAGTAGTTTTCGGGGTATAGTATACTAAGGAGGGCATTTGCCTTGCATGTGGCTAACTGGGATTCAATTGTTTGGTTTTGTTCAGATCCAGCAGTGTTCAGGGGTTACTCTGGTTCTGCATTCAGGAATAATACCTAGAGAGTTCAGGAGACCATATAGGATACCAGAGATAGAACCTGGGTTGGCAGCATGCAAGGTAAGTGCCTTACCTGCTGTACTATCTCTTGGGCCCTGTTATCCCATATAGTTCCCAAAGCCCTGTCAGGAGTGATGCCTAAGTGCAGAACCAGGAGTGGGTCCTGAGCATTGCTAGCCCAAAAACCCAAAATAAAGAAAAAGCACTTTCCAAGGGTAAGCATTATTTGAAATATTTTCCCCCTTTCTATTCAGCAGAGATCTGGCAATGGAGCAAGTTTCCTTAAAATGTTACCTGAAATAACATAGAGGTTAGGTTGGTTGCAAACTTTGTACCCAATCCCAATTGGTTTCTTTTTATTTTGTTTTGGGGACACAACTGTGGTACTTGGGTTCCTTCGGCTCTGTGTTCAGGGGTCATTCCTGATGGTGCTCAGGGAACCATATGGGAAGCCAAGGATTGGCTCTGTGCAAGGCAAATGCCCTATCCACTTGCCATTGCTACAGCCCCTGAACTTCCTTATTTTTTTTTCTCTGTTTTTTGGGCCATACCTGGTGACACTCAGGGGTTACTCCTGAACTCAGAAATCGCTCTGGAAAAAAAAAAAAAGAAAGAAATCGCTCTGGGCTTGGGGGACTATATGGGATGCTGGGGAATTGAACCATGATCTGTCCTAGGTCAGTGCGTGCAAGGCAAACACCCTACCACTTGTGCCACTGCTCTGGCCCCGAACTTTCTTATTTTTAATTAATACTTTTTTCTTTTCTTTTTTTGGGGAAGGTGAGATACCCGGTAGCACTCAGAATTTACTCCTGGCTCTTTGCTCAGAAATGACTCTTGGCATGCTCAGGAACAACCAGGTGGAATGCTGAGATCAGACCCAGGTGGGCAAACACCCACTGTACTATCACACTGGCACCTTAATTTTATTTTTTTGGGTCACACCTGATGGTACTCAGGGGTTACTCCTGGCTCTGCACTCAGAAATCACCTGTGGCAGGCACGGGGACCATATGGGATGCCAGGATTCAAGCCACTGTCCATCTTGGGTCTGCTGCATGCAAGGCAAACACCCTACTGCTGTTCTATCTCCTCTGCCCCCCCACTTAATAACATTTTTTTTCTTAATACATTTTTTGTTTTGTTTTTGGGTCACACCTGGCAGCGCTCAGGGGTTACTCCTAGCTCTATGCTCAGAAATCATTCCTGGCAGGCTCGGGGGACCATATGAGATGCCGGGATTCAAACCAATGACCTTCTACATGAAAGGCAAATGCCTTACCTCCATGTAATCTCTCTGGCCCCTCTTAATACATTTTTTAATTGCATTACCATGGGATACAAAGCTTTAAAATTGTGCATGATTGAATTTCAATCATACAATGTTCTAACACCCATAGTGTGCCTTTATTTGGGGAGGGGGTCACACCCGGCAGTGCTCAGAGTTTACTCTTGGCTCTGTGCTCAGAAGTCACATGGGGGACCATATGGGATGCTGGGATTTGAACCACCGTCTGTCCTGGATCGGCTGCGTGAAATGCCCTACTGCTGTGCTGTCATTCCGGCTCCCGTAATATGCATTTTTGCCACCAATGTCTATCCTGTTACCTCTTGTGCCTCCCACCCTGTCTACCTCTAAGGTATTTTTCTTTTTGTCACACGCAGCAGTGCTCAGGGGTAGTTACTCCTGGCTCTGTGCTCAGAAATCACTCCTGGCAGGCACAGGGGACCATATGGGATGCTGGGATTCAAACCACCATCAGTCCTGGGTTGGCTGCATGCAAGGCAAATGCCCTACTGCTGTGCTATTTCTCCAGCCCTCCCCCATTTTTTTTTGTTTTGGGTCACGCCCGGCAGTGCTCAGGGGTTACTCCTGGCTCTATGCTCAGAAATCACACCTGGAAGGCTCAGGGAACCATATGGGATGCCGGGGTTCAAACCACGGACCTTGTGCATGCAAGGCAAACGCTTTTCGTCCCTCTGTCTTCTCCAGCCTTTTGTGTGGCATGTTTCTAATTTTCTCTCTTGCTGCTCTCTCTCCTTTTTTTTTTTTTTTTTTTTTTTTTTTTGTTTTGGGTCACACCCGGCAGCGCTCAGGGGTTACTCCTGGCAGGCTCGGGGGATCATATGGGATGCTGGGATTTGAACCACCATCCTGCATGCAAGGCAAATGCCTTACCTCCATGCTATCTCTCTGGCCCCCTTCTTTTTTTTTTAATATTTTTCTTTCCCTCCTTTTTTTTCTTAATATTTTTCTCTTCCTTTTTTTCCTTTTTGAAATAGTTACTAAAGGGTATCATGCATATCACTTTACCTTCTTTCAGCACTCATTTCTTGTCCAGAGTGATCATTTCCAATTCTCATTGTCATAGTGGTTCCTTCTCTACCCAAACTGCTCTCCCCCCATCTTTGTAGCAAGCTTCCTGCCATGGTACCCAGCAGTTTTTGGTGCCAAGGATCAAATTCGGGTTGGGAAATTCCCAGCACTACTGGGTGTGGCCCTGGTTGAACAATTTTAGATCCTTGAGCTGTGGTCTAGCTGACTAGTGACTGGGAGAGACCTCCAAGCTTCCTGCACATGGCTTGAAGGGCCTCCCAAAAAATAAGAAATTAGGCCCAGAATGACAGTACAATGGGTAAGGCATTTGCCTTGCATGTGACCAACCAGGGTTCAATCTCCAGCATCCCATATAGTCCCCCAAGTATGGTCACTTCTGCCAGGAGAAATTCCTGAGTACAGAGCCAGAAGTCATCCCTGAGTATTGTCAGGTGTGTCCCCATAACAACAACAAATAAAGTAAAAAGTTACTTGTGCCAATCCCATGAAACTAAACTCTCAGTTTGGACAGATTTTTTCCCTTATCCAAGTGAGGGTGGCCTCCAGTTCCCTATTGCCTCCATCAACGGGTCTAGTTTTTTCCACTAAATTCACTGCACATCTCTCAGTTCCTGTGTTAAAGTCTTATGTCTGAAGGATAGTTTTAATTCTTTCACTTTCACTTCTCCCTTCCCTAGGGAAAATATCTAGACGGGCCAGACACAGTACAGTAGGCAAGGTGCTTGGAGTGCTCAGAGCTTACTCCTGGCAGGAGTCCAGGACTATCTGTGATGCCAGAGATTGAACCAGGTTGGCTGTGTGTAAATAAAGCACCCTACCTGCTGAACTATCTGTCACATTGTTTTGTTTAGGGGCTACATCAGGCATTGCTCAGGACTTATTCTGGCTCTGTGCTCAGGAATCGTTCCTAGAATTGTTTGGGAACTATTACGTGGTGCCAGGAATTGAAATGAGGTCAGCATCATGCAAGGTGAGTACTGTAACCCTTGTATCCTCTCTAGTCCTCACTCCTTTGTAAAAGGATCAAGAACCAGGGAAGATGGTTCTTCTGTTGGAAATTTACTCTGTCAGCTGCCTCTCCTTGCCTGACACAAATAAGGAGCAGGGTGGGGCAGGGAGTCACTACAGCTTGCTCTGGCCTAACTACTCAGCTGTAATTTTAGTTCTTGTACTTCATTGCGTGCATTAGAAAAGTGTTCCTAAACTTGAGTTCATCAATAAAATGAGGCAAGAGCTCCTGCTATGGTGATCATTGTTTGTTTTTGGGTCATACCCGGTGGTGTTCAGGGGTTACTCCTGACTCTGAGATCAGAAGTTGCTCCTGGCAGGCTCAGGGGACCATATGGTATGCTGGGAATCAAATCCAGGTCTGTCCCAGGTCAGCTATGTGCAAGGCAAACACCCTACCACTGTGCTATGGTGATTATTATGGACAATAAACAGGTATATAGCACCCCACATCCCACTGAAACTAGAGCAGGGGCTCAAGAAACACTTCCTGGGCTCTGATATTGGGTCACTATTATCTGTAATCAGCAATTACAAGTGGTCTAATGCTGAGACTGGTTTAGTGGATTAAAAAAAAAAAAAGCTTATTCACCTGGGCAGGGTACTTGCCTTGCATGCCAGATCCTTGGCACCCCATTTGGTCCCCTGGGCACTAGCAGGAGGAGAGTCCTGACTGTAGAACCAGGAGTAACCCCTGAGCACTGCAGTGTGGGTTACCCGAAAACTAACAAAAATAAAACCAAAAATGATGAGAAGAAGCCTGAGAGCCAGTACATTGTATAGGGCACATGCCTTGTACACAGCTGACCCAAGTTCAATCCCTGGAATCTCCTATGGTCCCTCAAGTACTGCCAGGAGTAACTTCTGAGCATTATCAGGCATGCAAGTAGGAGAGGTCGCTCATTTAGTTTTTGTTCAAGGCCACTCCTGGTAGCTCTTGGCACCATGTGTTGTTGGGCATGGAAAACCCTGCACTATAGCCTTTTGCATCATCTCTCCATCTAACAATCTCCTTTTTTGGTGGCTTGCGGTGGAGGGGAAGTGGGGCTTGGGGGCCATTGTGGTGCTGGAGATTCAAAGCCGGTCAGCTTTGAAGAAAAGTTCTTCAGGGCCAAGAGATAGCACAGTGGTAGGGCGTTTGCCTTGCATGAAGCCTATTGAGGACGATAATGGTTCAAATCCCCAGCGTCCTATATGTCCCCGGCCCCCCTGCTCCCCACCCCCCTATTAGGGCCTGCCAGGAGTAATTTTTGAGCGCAGAGCCAGAAGTAACCTGAGTGCAGCTGGATGTGACCCAAAAACCACGAGAGATAGAGATAGAGAGAGAGAGAGAGAGAGAGAGAGAGAGAGAGAGAGAGAGAGAGAGAGAGAGGGGAGAGAAGAGAGAGAAGAGAGAGGAGAGAGAGAGGAGAGAGAGAAGAGAGAGAGAGAGAGAGAGAGAGAGAGAGAGAGAGAGAGAGAGAGAGAGAGAGAGAGAGAGAGGAGAGAGGGGGGGTTCCTTAACCTCCTGCACTCATTAGAGACACAATGGTTCTATATCCTGGGTGGAGGTGACTGGCTTTCCTGGTTAGGAGTTAGAATTCTAACTGCCCTGCCTTTGGAGCCTCCTCCTTTCCCCCAAACCTTTCTTTCCTTAGTGGGTCTATTTACCCATCTCTGCATCCCTGGCGTGCTCCTGACCACATCACAGTGAAGATCAATGCTACCTTTCTCACTCTCCTGAGGAAACTCAGGCTCCTATTGGGGTCAACTATATCAGCCAAAAACAGCTTGGAAACCTCTTTCCTCCTACTGGGGACTCTGATAGGCACCTGCTGTATCCAGGTCAAGTTCTTTTTTTTTTTTGGTTTTTGGTTTTTGGGCCACACCCGGCAGTGCTCAGGGGTTACTCCTGGCTGTCTGCTCAGAAATAGCTCCTGGCAGGCACAGGGGACCATATGGGACACCGGGATTCGAACCAACCACTTCAGGTCCTGGATCGGCTGTTTGCAAGGCAAACGCTACTGTGCTATCTCTCCGGGCCCAGGTCAAGTTCTTAACCCCAGCTCACTTTCCTCATTTTCCTCATTTGAGGACGTGTCAGTGAAGATACAGTGTAAGGATCCAGCAGGTACTGTTCTACCCCTTTTTCCACACAGTTCCTGAGTATTGCCTGTTTTTCTTTCTTTCTTTCTTTTTTTTTTTTTTTTTTTTCGGGCCACACCCGTTTGACGCTCAGGGGTTACTCCTGGCTAAGCACTCTGAAATTGCCCTGGGCTTGGGGGGACCATATGGGACACCGGGGAATCAAACCGCGGTCCTTCCTTGACTAGTGCTTGACTAGGCAGGCACCTTACCTCTAGCGCCACCTCGCTGGCCCCGAATATTGCCTGTTTTTCTGTTGAACTATCTCTTACCTGCTTCTTTTTTTTTTTTTTTTGGTTTTTGGGCCACACCCGTTTGACACTCAGGGGTTACTCCTGGCTATGCGCTCAGAAATTGCCCCTGGCTTGGGGGGACCATATGGGACGCCGGGGGATCGAACCGAGGTCCGTTCCTTGGCTAGCGCTTGTAAGGCAGACACCTTACCTCTAGCGCCACCTTCCCGGCCCCTCGTACCTGCTTCTAAACAAATTCCACCCCTTATTTCCAAACTGATCTCTCCCCCACACCCACAGCACTCCGCTGTGGAAATTTCACCTTTTTTGTTTTTGGTTTTTCTGGCCACACCTGTTTGATGCTCCTGGCTAAGCGCTCAGAAATTGCCCCTGGCTTGGGGGGACCATATGGGACTCGGGGATCGAACATTGGTCCTTCTTTGGCTAGCGCTTGCAAGGCAGACACCTTACCTCTAGCGCCACCTTGCAGGCCCCAAGTTTCACCTTCTTGATTTCTGTGGACCTTTCCCAGTCATGTAAGACTTCCTGAGGACAGGTTTTTGTTTTGTTTTGATCTCGGAAAAAGTTGGGGACAGAACACTGAGGAGCCCGTTTCTTACATAAAGTATATATATATTGCTGGGTGCTGGAGACATGATCAATGTTTTTGTTTTTGGGCCACATCTGGTGACGCTCAGGGGTCGCTCCTGGCTTGGGTGACCATATGGGACACCGGGGGATCGAATCGCGGTCCGTCCTTCAAGGCTAGCGCAAGCAAGGCAGGCACCTTACCTCTAGCGCCACTGCCCGGCCCCTGGGATCAATGAGTTATTGCTTTCACCTGTTGGGAGTCCCAGCATTAACCCGATTATTGACCTGATTATTACCTAATTGACCTGATTAATTGACCGATTATTACCTGATCCCCCAGTATTGCCAGGGTGATCTCCAGAACTGTTGATATATTAAAACAAAAGATGCTGGGGCAGAATGATAGTACAGCAGTACAAACAGCACAGATCCTGGGCATCCCATATGGTCAGTTCCCTAAGTGCTAGCAGGAATAACCCTTGAGCATCACCAGGTATGTTGTACAAACAAAAAGTATCGCATCAAAAAACCAAATAAAGGGTCCAGGGAGATAGCACAGTGGTAAGGCGTTTGCCTTTGCAAGCAGCCGATCCAGGACGGAAGGTGATTCAAATCCCGGCATCCCATATTGTCCCCTGTGCCTGCCAGGAGCAATTTCTGAGTGCAGAGCAGGAGTAACCCCTGAGCATTGCCACCGTGTGTGACCCAAAAACCAAAATAAAATAAAATAAAACCCAAACCCACAAGCAGCAGCAAGACTCTTACCAATGCTCCTATAACACCAGGAGCTTGTCTTCAGGGCACACAGATCAAAGCCCTCATCGCTGGCCACTGATGTTCTGTGACTATAAACTACCCACTTTCTTTCCAGGCCTTCTCTTCCCTGCATGAGAAGGAGGGATTGGAAGCCCTCACTTTCTCTCCTATGGAAGGCAGAGAGGAAGATTCTGGAAGGCCCGTGAGTGCCCAGAAACACTGGACAATGAAACCTTTAGATGAAGAGGACTGAAGCATCAGACATGACAGTGATTCTCTTGATCGTTTAATGTTATATTTGCAGCATAAATAAGGCACAATATATGGGCAAGGGCATAGGGCAAGGGATAGAAGGAGAAAGCATGTCTGCAGGAGTAACTGTTAAGTGATAATGGAAGGGAGAAGGATGGTCTGGGGAGAAGAGAGTGAAGCTTTTGCCTCAGCCCTGTCCCAGGAGATTGTGAGAGCCTGCTCACAGGGGGCATGCTGATGGCAGAGAGGGGAGGGAGATGGTTTTGTAACAAAACAGCCTGCAGCACGGCATCCTACCAGTAGTCAAGGCCTCCAACTGTGGGCTGGGGAGACCCAGACCCAGAATTGAGTTCCTTGATGCAAATAAGAGGTGCTGCTACATGTCAAAGATATACAGAGGAACAGAGAGAGAACCAGAAATACACTAGTCTTTCTTTTCAAGAGAAATGAGGCAGGAGGCTGCAGCCTCCACTGTTGGGGCGGAGGCTCATTTCGTGTGTGTGTGCGCGCAGTCCCTGTCCAGAATACAGGACTGTGTGTGTGTGTGTGTGTGTGTGCGTGTGCGCACGCAATCCCTGTCCAGAATACAGGACAGATTCTAGAAATGAGCAGAAGGCAAATGTAGACTGTGAGATGAGTGATGTGCTTGTTGTTTTAATGGTAGAAGAGGGAGGGGCTAGAGGAAATATAAAACAATGTTAGTGCTAAGATAGTATTATCTTAGGCTGGTATTAAAAATGTCAATGATGCCCTACAACCATTTCCCAGGATGCCCCTAAGGCAATGCGTCTCAAATCTGGGGTGATTGCTTACAATCTACCCACAGAATTTCTGATTCAATAGGTGTAAAAGTGGGTTCTAACAAGTTCCCAAATGATGGTGCCACTGATGGTAAGTGATTAGATCATGACGCTAAAGTTAGTGGAAATAGTCTCAGAGCCATTTCTTAGAGCTGACACCTTACCGGTAGCTAAGTGCTGGTGAGACAGCTCTGTGCTACCAGGCCCTGCTGAAAAAATAAAGAAGCCTTAGCAGCTGCCCTGTAAATTCCAACATCTCATTCTGGGTTGGGTTAGGATTTTACCCATAAAAGGGGGAATGAACTAATACAAAAGTGGGGATCTTGATGTAATCTCATTTCTGCTTACCACCTTGTGGGTAGGGCAAGGTGGGTATTTTTCTCAGTGGGCACACTCGTGTGCAAAAAAGAGTTCTACACTAAGGAGGGAAGAGGTGGTTTGTGGGAGGGTGAGACAGGACTGTACGTGAGGCAGAGTCTGCTCATCTGCCTTAGGAGGTCCTCCCTCTGCCCCTGTCAAACAAAAGTCTAAAGAAAGCACAAAGAGCATATCAAAAAAGGTGCATGTGATACAGGTAGGTAGATTGGATTCTAAACAGACTAGTTATGACATTAAATTGGCTATGCAATTAAAAATACATTTCCTTCCTGTGTATGCAATGTACAGTATTAATGGAAAATAACGAGTTGGGGATAGGAAGGAAGTTGTGAAAGAAAGAGGGAACTCCGGGGGAAAGAGCGCTTTTAGGGCTAGCACCTTTAAAGGAGCCTCTCAAAGGGGAGAAGGGAGCCTCAGAAACTGGGAGGAATTTTTTTTGATTTCTGCTTGGTGGTTCAAGTTACAGAAAAAGTCTGGTATGGTTAAGCACCCCATCTACCAGGATGGTTGGTGGTTGAGGGAACAACTCAGGAAAGGAACAAGATAATGAGCAAAAGCAAAGGGAAGGCAGCAGGCTGAGGTTCAACTAGGTTTGCTCCTTCTTCCCTTATGGAGAGCATATGGCTTGGTGCTTTGAGTGGAGGGGACAGGAAGCCAGATTCAGGATGCACAACCAACAGGAAGGAGTCTGTACAGGAAGCTCTACTCTTTCTAGCCTCTGCTACGCACAGGGGGAGGTTTATTCAGAATTTTTAACTCTTAAAGAGAATGTTTTTGGGTCACACCTCGAGATGCTCTAGGGTTACTCCTGGCAGTATTCAGGGATGCTGGGGATCAAACCTTGGCAGCATGCAAGGCAAGCACCCAAACCCAATTTACTATCTCTCCAGCCCCTGGAATTTCATTTAAGGGATCAAGGTAGAGCACAGAGGGCCTTGGCTCTGGTCTGGGCCTCTCTGGCCTTGTGCTGAGGTTTTATTATTATATTTTGCTATTATTTCTTGATTTTTGGGTCACACCCAGCAGTGCTCAGGGGTTACTCCTGGCTCTGCACTCTGAAATCACTCCTGGCAGGCACAGAGGACCATATGGGATGCCGGGATTCGAACCATTGTCTGTCCTGGATCAGACAAGGCAAGGCAAATGCCCTACTGCTGTGCTATCTCTCTGGCCCTGTGCTGAGATTTTAGGGGAAGTGGGAGGCCTGAGTCCCTGCATTCAGCTGGAAAAGTTAGGACAAGTATACTTTCTGTTCCCTTAGTATCTTCAGGAAAGGAACAAGATAATGAGCAAAACTTAGTGTCTTCCTGTTTCCATAGTGTCTTCCCTTGAGAAAGAACTCTGGAGGGGGTATATTTGATCTGATCCACATGAATCTGGAAGTCAAAGAGCAGGGAGAGGAGGCACTTGGCTGGCAGCAGTAATAAGGAAAGCGATGTTCTCTGCGACCACAAGAGATCTTGGAGTGAGGAAGCGCTCTCATTATAAGGGTATTGGGCACCTACCAAAGAGCTGACTGGCCAGCCTACTCTTATCCTTTTCTCCTTTCACTATAACTTACTATTAAAGTTCTGGCTGAGGCCCTCACCCAGATCCCTGCTACTAAGTTCCCTACTGATGGAAGTGAAAAAGGTCTTAATAGAATTATACATAGGGGCTTCCCAATGAAATGAGCCCATTTGAATAAGTGAGCTGACCTACAATGGGGACACTGCCAGGAGTCCTGCAAGGCAGGGCATGTGTATAGCAACAACTTGATTTTTACCCTAAAAATCACTTGACTGGGGAAGGAGAAAAGTAGCCAAGGATTCTAAGAAGGCTCCTTAGGAGCAATAAATTTAGTCAAGTTTTAGGGCAAGGCTGCTAGTCACAAATCAAGATAATAATAAAAAACGACAAAGTAAAAAAAACAAAAACAAAAAAACAAACAAAAAAACCAGAAGCACCTACAGCACAAGAAAGTCCCAGAGAGCAGACATCTACGAGGACTGTCCTGAGCAGTTATGGCTGTGAAGCTTTAGAGGCAAGTCAAGTCTGTGGAGGTGGAGACCTGCAGACCAGCCACCTGCTGTGCCAATTGCTAATTTTTATCTTGAGGCCACACCTGGCAGTGTACAGGGTTTATTCCTGGTTCTGTACTCAGGTACAACTTCTGGTGATGCTTGGCAGGGTCCATATGTGGTGCTGAGGACTGAACCTGGTTTGGCTACAGTACAAGTCTTACCTTGTACTGTCTCTCCAATCCCAGTTGCCTTTAATTTGTTTGATTTTGAGCTACACTCATCTCTTGGCTCTGTGCTCAGGGATCATTATTGTCGGGGATCAGGGGTCCATATAGGTGCTAGGGATTGAACCCCAGTTAGCCATGTGCCTGCTTTACTAGTCCCTCTAGCTTCTGGTCTTGAGTCATATTTGGGGTTGTTTCTCCTGTGACCTAGATAGTAGAGGATGGGAAAACAATGTCTTCTCTCCACTAGGCATGGTTATTTCAGCAGTGGCTCTGAAAGCAGGAAAGGAAATTGAAAACCAATCCAGTAGAACCTGTTAGCTGACTGGTTCACTTACCTCACTCTGAAGAGATGGAAATGTTACAGAACACTTCCCTTTTCCCAATGACAGTCATTTGGGAAGACAAAGTCAAAAAGGAAGGTAGCCGTTATTTTATATGTTGAGAAAAGGGCATTTTTGGCTTGGGCAGATGGCAGAAGGTAGTTCTGGGACAGTTGGAAGAGTTTCATATTGAAGGCTATTAAAGCTGACCTATCTATCCACAGGCCTTTGGCTTTGGATTGCTTCCTATGGCTCTGATAGAAATTGCATAGTTCAGAGCCAAAAGAGCAAAGTCTTAAAGAGCAAGAAAGATGGACCTGAGATGTGAATTCCCCCCACTGCAATCAACTCCTCAAAGAATGGCTGAGAACCAATCACCAGTCTCAGGCAAGCCAGAACTCCAGAAGGGAGTTTTTGGAAGGGCTTTTGAGATCAATGCTAAGCCTCTCCAGCCCCTGACCTGCACTGTAATTCAAGAAACCCAGCTAGGACCTGATCTAGGATCCCTCAGTCCTCCTACTAGAACTATGTTCACATGGAGTGCTGCAGAACAGAAAAGAGACAAGGAAACTGTAGAACAGAGACCTTGGGGACTGGGAGCCTGGAGAAAGATGTAGGTGGCTCCATGGTAATGCACTTGCCTTGCAATACCTGGATTTGATTCATGGCACTTCTGAGAACAACCCCAGAGCACCAAGCTGGGTAGCCCCAGTACTCAAAAACAAAATAAAAAGTCCAACTAAACCAACAACAAAAAAAGAAAGTAGATTCTGAAGATGAGGGACACTTGAAAATGTAAGACCGGGCCGGGCGGTGGCGCTGGAGGTAAGGTGCCTGCCTTACCTGCGCTAGCCTAGGAGACGGACCGCGGTTCGATCCCCCGGCGTCCCATATGGTCCCCCAAGCCAGGAGCGACTTCTGAGCGCATAGCCAAGAGTAACCCCTGAGCGTTCCCGGGTGTGGCCCAAAAACCAAAAAAAAAAAAAAAAAAAAAAAAAAGAAAATGTAAGACCATAACTCTTAAAAAAATAAAAAGACAGAAATATGAAGCTGAGAGGGGAGAGAGCGAAGAAGTGAGTGAGTCCCAGAGGATAGTTTCCAGAAGGGTTGAATCTGTTTTATTTCCTGTATTGTCTTTTTGGGGGGAGGAGTAGGCACATCTGATGGTACTTAGGATCTAGTCTCTGCTCAGTGCTCAGGGTCACTCCTAGTACTGTCAGGGACTGAACCTGAGGCATGCAAGCATGCACTTCAGCGCTCTGAGCCATCTCTTGCGCTAGAGGGTTGCAGTGAACCAGTTAGAGAAGAGAAACAGGAAAGAAGGGAAAAGGCAAGAGTGGAAAGATGGCCAGAAGGAACATGTATGCTTTGGCCAGCAAACCCTTTTAAAACATTAAAAAAATATCAATCCAGAAACCTGATTCGAGTTTTAAGCTATATTCTTACCTGCTTGCTGAGAGGGAGGGAGTGGGAGCAGGGGAGAGAACTGGCGATTCAGATCCAGCCTCCTTCCCTTTGCATCAGCAAGCAGTTGTCTACTAAGGCCACAAGTCAAGGTTGCCAAGGTGGGATGTAAGAAAGGTCCCACTACTAGACTGGGAAAACTCCAGGGACAAAGCAAGCTACCAATAGCTCTGGAAATAGATGAAAAAGGATGTTAAATTTTGGGGGGGTTTCCTTTCTTACTTTTAGCCTTTTAGGGGGTACTGGGTTTTTTTTGGTATTGTTTATTTTCTCTTTGTTTTTTGGTTTTTAGGTCAGCCCTGGTGGTGCTCAAGGGTTACCCTGGCTCTGCACTCAGGAATCACTTCTGGTAGTGCTCAGGTGAAGTAAAAGGTGCCAGGGGCCAAACCTGGGCCAGATGTGTGCAAAGCAAGTACCTTACCCATTGTACTATCATTCTAGCCTCATGGCATGGGTTTTGTTTTTCGTTTTTGTCTTTTGGTAGCAGGTAGAGGAATAAAGTTTATAAAATAACTGAAAATATGGCTACTTCATACATCAAAAGTAACCTCGCATTCTCCATAAGTGAATGCTTTAACTTGAATTTAGGAAGGGGAAAGGATAAATTAAGTATTGGGAGATAAAGTCCTGAGTCTGTGAGGTGAGTGGGGGATGTCAGTGGGTGATAATGCCATCAACTCTAGCCTCCCTCTACCTAGCAGAAAGTAGCATGCTGGTAAGGAAAAGAAGCCAACAGCCAGAGGTGTGTGGGGAGAAAGGGGACTGAGAAACCCAAAACCAGGAAGGGTAAGGGTTAGTGTTAAAGAGACAAGTACACGTGCAGGGGGCAGGGGTGATTGTTCGAACCATCTGGAAAGGCCTTTGGCTATGGGGACATAAGAAACCCCCACTTTGGGGGGTGATCTATGTGACTCTGGGGCTGGGAGGCTCCTAGTACACTCCTAGGTGTCAACATACATGACCTGAGGCTAAAGAGAAAAGCCCCACATCTGTCCATTACTCACAACACACAAATTTTCCTCCATACTGCCATGTGCAAGGCAGACCGGAGGGATAGGATGACATCTCTCTTGACTTCGGGCGGGCGAGCTCTGGCTGGGGACCTCTCCACCAGGGGAGGCATCATCTGCCCGCAGACTGAGACTGTGGGGTCATGATCACATGTGACTGTATGGGCATGCTCAGTTCTGTCCTTTGGCTGGCCATCTGAGTGAGGACCGAAGTGGCCACAGCTTCAGCTGCAGAGCGAACGCTGAGGCCATTACTAGGGGCTGTTGCTGAGCTGTGCTGAATCACAGGAGCTGGAGAACCCGTTGGCTCTGAGCTTTCCTTGGGGCTTTCTGCCAGGAAGGAGGGCAAAGAACAGAGAACAAGTGGTTAGAAAACAGAACAGGGAAACTGGCAGATCTACATTCTTTCCTCTTTTGGGGGGTGAGTTGCACACCTAGTGGTGCTCAGGGCTTACTCCTGGCTCTGTGCTCAGGGATCACTTCTGGAAGGCTCCGAGGACCATATGGGATGCTGGGGATCAAAACCAGGTTGGCCATGTGCAAGGCAGGAGCCTTACCTGCTTTGCACCCCCTTTATAGCTGCTTGAATAGATGTGTGGAGTAAGGGGCAAGGCTCCCAAAGCAGATTTTATTGCTGATACCTGACTGATGAACATCCAAGTCTTCTTTCAGGCTTCAAATATTATCTCCTCTGTGAAACCTTGTTACCTTTAGTAAATTAATGCTTGTGCTTTCAGAAATGCATTTTCTTTTTTTCTTTTTTTTTGGGGGGGCCACACCGGTGTTGCTCAGGGGTTACTCCTGGCTGTCTGCTCAGAAATAGCTCCTGGCAGGCACGGGGGACCATATGGGACACCGGGATTCGAACCAACCACCTTTGGTCTTGGATCGGCTGCTTGCAAGGCAAACACCGCTGTGCTATCTCTCCGGGCCCAGAAATGCATTTTCTTATTCATGAAACATTTACTGAGCATCATCACGTACCATAAAGAATAAAACAGGAGCCCTGTCTGCAGGAAGCTCCCAGTGTCAGGGCTCTGTGAATGTATATCTTACTTCATTTATCTCTTATGAGTGTCTCAGAGGAAAGGACAATATCTCATTTTCATTTGTCTTTTGTCAAGTACTTACCACTATGTTTACTCTACATAGCAGGAACTAAATATGTCTTTACTGTAATAAATAAGTAGTTTAATGAACTGACTACATGTCTGAGTTCTTTGTTTCTGCTTTTTTGTTCACTGTTTTGGGGCCACACCCAGCAGTGTTCAGGGCCATGCCTTGCTGAGCCACACCTGGTAGTGCTTGAGGGACTATAAGTGGTGCCAAGATATGAACCAGTATTATAGCTGCAGCCACATGCTAGGTAAATACCTTAATCTTTGGTACTTTGCATGTCTTGGCCCTGCCCTGAGTTCTTAGAGGAACCAAGTAGAAAAAATTTTTTTTTTTAATATATATATTTTTAAATTTTTTTTTATTTTTTATTTTTTTTTGTGGTTTTTGGGTCACACCCGGCAGTGCTCAGGGGTTACTCCTGGCTCCATGCTCAGAAATTGCTCCTGGCAGGCACGGGGGACCATATGGGGTGCCGGGATTGGAACCGATGACCTTCTGCATGAAAGGCAAACGCCTTACCTCCATGCTATCTCTCCGGCCCCCCAAGTAGAAAATTTACTACATACAGATTTCCTATTGATAGTCCTTGACTTCCTGAATTCATCAAAAAGATTTGAAGTGGGGCTGGAATGGTGGCACAAGTGGTAGAGCATCTGCCTTGCATGTGCTAACCTAGGACAGACCGTGGTTAGATCCCCCCAGCATCCCATATGGTCCCCCAAATCAGGAGCTATTTTTGAGCACATAGCCAGGAGTAACCTGAGTGTCATTGGGTGTGGCCCTCCAAAACAAAAACAAAACAAAAACCTGAAGTTGTCAATTACTAATCTACTTTATTTGTGGGGGAGATGGCCGTACACAAGAAGCTCTGGGGAATTATATCCTGAGATCATGTAATGCTGGTTCAGCTAACACACAAGGCGAGTACTATAACACCTGTATTAAACCCTCTATCCCACCTTTTATTTCTGCTATTTCTCTTGCTCTTTGAGATATTTTTGGGGTGTTGGGAGGGGTTTGGGGCCACATACATCAGTGCTCAGGGGCTATTCCTAGTTCTGTATCAGGAATGAGTACAGTGCTCAGGGGACCAAATGAGGTGCTGAGATTGAAATGATGTCAGTTGCAAAGTGACAGTGCAAAGTGACTGCAAAGTGTGTGTCTTAAAGCCTAACCTTAATCCTGTACTTTTTCTCCAGACCTTCAAGGTACTCAGTTGCTCCAATGGTTTTCCTCCTACCTTTGTGGCTGCTCATTCTTAGTATTTATGTATTTATGTATTTATTTATTTAAGGTTTTTTGTCACACCCAGCAGGGGGCTCTCGAGGGTTACTCCTGGCTATGTATCAGAAATCACAGCTGATAGGCTTGGGGGATTGACCCAGGACAGCCATGTGCAAGGCAAGGCAAATGCCCTACTTACTCTGCTATCATTCTGGCCTCACATTCTCAGTCTTTATTTTGCATTTTTGGGCCATATCCCGCAGTGTTCAGGGTTTTTTCCTGGCTCTGCACTCAGAAATCACTCCTGGCAGGCTTGGGTGACAATATGGAATGCTGGGGATCAAACACTGGTCTATCTGGGTTGGCCACGTGCAAGGCAAATGCCTTATCCACTGTGCTATCACTCCAGCCCCTCTCAGTCTTTTTGTGTAGATTTCTTTTCATCTCTCTGACCTCTAAGAGTATAATGTCTTAGGGCTCAATCCTGGGACTTCTCTTTTTTCACTTGTTGGGATGTCATTCTCCTAGCACCACCTGGTCACTTGAGGTCTGCTGGTAGTCACTGAGCCACGAATCATGCCCCTCTGACCACTGGGTGAAGCGCCCAAACTAAACAAAAACAAATACCCCCTCCAAATATATCAGATTAGCCATGCTCTCTACAAAACTGTTTGATGGTTCCCAGCAGAGAATATAAATCGAATCAGCCCAACATGAAATGTTCCCATGGTCTTCCCTTTCTCATCTCCAACTGCTCTCCATTGTCATTCTCTCATTTAGACTTGTTAGCTCCCTGATGCTCTAGTCTAGAATGTGCCAAGAAGACACCCACTTTGGTTTTCTGCAGCTGCTGTTCCTTCTACTTTTGGTACTCTTCCACCATATACATGAATGGCTCGCTCCTTCACTTTTGCTTTATTCAAAACCCATCTGATCTGCACTGTAATAATACAGTGGGTAAGCCAATCTGGGTTTGATCTCTGCCACCATCTATGGTCCCCTGAGTCCACAGCACTGACCCCTAAACACAGAGCTGAGAGTTAGCCCTGAGCACTTCCAAGAGTGATCCAAAACCAAAAGCAAATAAAAACTAAAAACTAACTAAAATTAAACCCTACTGCCAATATTTCAGTTTTCTCTATTGCTGTGCCAGGGATGAAACCCAGATCCTCCTCCACATGTACATCCCTAGCCTTAGCCTTTAAATTGTTCTTCAATTGAAGACAATAACATTATAAATATATGAGACCTTCAGTATTATGCTGGTTACTGCTTCGACATTGCTTAGGATGTGAGCCACTCACCTAAATAGCCTTGGGTCTTCTTCTGTAGTGCAGTGACTGGGCAGTCTTTATGAGCTAACAACAGCTGTTTCAACTGAGCCACCTCATTGCGTAGTAATGTGACTTCATTCTGAGGAGGAATGAAAGAAAAAGATGTTAAACTGCTGACCAGGATTTGATTCCTGGCATCCTATATGATTCCTAGCACCACCAGGAGTAATTCCTGAGTGCAGAGCCCTCAAGAGTAACTCCTGAGCATTGCCAGGTGTGGTTTATAAATAAACAAACAAAAAAGGAACTACATTTACTGTTTTTTTTTTTGTGTGTGTGTGGTGGTGATGGTGGGGTGCTATTGGCCGAACCCAGTGGTGCTCAGGGATTAATCACTCAGGGATCATTCCTGGAAGGGTTCAGGAAACTGTAAGTGGTGCCAGGGGCTGTGTGCAAGGCAAGTGCCCTATCTCCATTCCCTGCTCACCACTTTTTTCTTTTTTTTGGGGAGGACACCCAAAGGTGCTCAAAGATTACTCCTGGTGGGCTTGGGAGACCATATGGGATACCAGGGATTGACTCCAGTTTGGCCACATGCAAGTAAAATGCCCTGACATTTGTACTACCACTCTGGGCCTGGTTCACCACTTTTTTTTTGGGGGGGAGGCACACCCGGTGATGCTCAGGGGTTACTCCTGGCTTTGCGCTCAGAAATTGCTCCTGTCTTGCAGGACCATATGGGACGCTGGGGGATTGAACCACGGTCCGTCCTAGGCTAGTGTGTGCAAGGCAGACACACCTTATGGCTTATGCTTTACGCCATTGTTCCGGCCTATGTTTCACCACTTTTAAATCCCTATTGACTATCTGCAAAGAGGACAGAATATTGCTTGGATTTCCCCTCCCCTGAAAATGAGACTCGACAGCTCAGGGTTAACAAAGTCAGAAATTCAGTTATAGAAGCTGTTATGTAATGCTAAGAAGGCCAAAATAAAGATCCTTTTTTAAAACTTGGTCACACCTAATAGAATCCTGGAAGGATCTGGGAGGAGAGGTAGGAGAACTCTATGGTCCTGAGACTGAACCCGTGTCCCTGCATGCAAAGCATATACTCTATCCTGTTGACCTATCTGCCAAGCCTTATAAGGACTTAAAATAAAAAATTAGTATTTAGGATAAATATGGTCATACCAAAATGAAAAATGTACCCTATGACTTTGAAATAAGAAAAGCTACTTCCAGAAATCTTACTCAAATATGTGCAATGTTCACTGCAATATTCTTGTAGCAAAATATCAGAAACATTATACCCATATTTTGTAATGTAATCATACTAAAGAATATGCTATTAAAGCTACTTTATTTAGTATATATACACACATATATTGGGAGAATTACAGCAGTACCCAGGGCTTACTTTTAGCTTTCAGCACAGGGATCACTTCTAGTGAGCTTGAGGACCATATGAGGTGCTGGGGATTAAACCTAGTTAGCCACATACAAGGCAAACACCCTATATAAAGCACTATCTCTCTGGCCCCCTGGTGTTTTGTGTTTTTTTTTTTTTTTTTTTTGGTGGGGGTCACACCAGCTGTGCTCAGGGATTACTCTTGGCTCTGTGCTAAAGGATCATTCCTAGCAGTATACAGGTAACATATGTAGTGTTGAAGATAAGACCCAATTGGTCTCAGGCAAGACAAGTGCCTATTATATTATCTCTCTGACCCACTACTTTATTTATTTATTTATTTTTTTTTTACTACTTTATTTTTTATTATTTCTCCCTTGCTTCTTTTTGTTGTTAGTGCTGTGATAACTGGTAGTCACTGGATATGGTACCAGGGATCAGAGATGGCAGTGCTGAGCAATGATGGGAATCAGATTCTCAAACCTGTAATCTCACCTCTGCAAGGCCTGGCTTTTACCACAGAGTCGTAACTCATGTTTTTCCTTTCCTTTTTTTTCTGGTGTGTGTTTTTGGGCCACATCTGGTGGCACTCGGGTTACTCCTGGCTTTGTGCTCAGGAATCACTCCTGGCAGGTTCGGGGGATGCCATGTATAAGGCAAAATATCAACCTCCTATGCTATCTAATCCTCCAGCCCCACCTACTTCATTTTAAATATAGCTTTAGAAGTTAGGGAACAACTCAGTAGTAGAGCACTAGCCTGGAGCACTGCCAATGGGAGCCCCCAGGGCGACAAATGTATGCCACAACCAGTCATGTGAACTTGGACACTGCATGATACTAGCAAAGGAAAGGGAAGGCAGGGGAGGGGGAGGGATGAGACTGATCTACACAGTTGGCTAGATCTGCAGGAGATGTTTGCTTTCTTTTATTACCCTGGACAAATATATTTTCCTTTGGGAGGTTCCATAAACTCAGTCAGATTCTATCACTTTTAGTGAGCACCTTGGGATGCTTAGTCTAATTCCCTTTATCCAAAGAGATGAAAAAAGTGATGATTCACTCTAATAGCAGACTGAGAAGTACACGGTGAGTACTTCCCACTCCCTGAAAAAAAAAGAGATTTTATTTTTTCTTGGTTTTGGGGCCATACCTGGTGCTGCACTCAGAAATTGCTCTTGGCAGGCTCAGGGGACCATATGGGATGTCCGGGATTGAACCCAGGTCTGTCCCAGGTCGGCCACATGAAAGGCAAATGCCCTGCCACTGTGCTATTGCTCCATCCCCAAGAGATTTTAACTGTAAAGAGATTCTTGGGACCAGAGAGCCAGCACAGTGGTAGGGTGTTTGCCTTGCACATGGCCGACCCAGACTGAAGGTGGTTCAATTCCCAGCATCCTATATGGTCCCCTGAGCCTGCCAGGGCAATTTTATTTTTGGTAGGAATTAAGAGGTTGCTTTATTTTTGTTTGTTTGTTTATTTATTAATATCTTTATTTAAGCACCATGCTTACCTAGGGGCGATTTCTGAGAACAGAGCTAGGAGTAACCCGAGTGTCGCCAGGTGTGACCCAAAAACCAAAAAAAAAAAAAAAAAAAGAGATTCTTGCTTGCCTTCTTCCTGCAAGCAACAACTACCTGTCTCAACTGACAGGGTTACCACCTATTACTTCTTTCTTTCCTTTTTTTTTTTTTTAACCCCTTTCTTTCTGATTCAACATTTCCTCATGGTCATCTGCACTCCACTCACACTTAGCTGAATGTTTTGGGAAGTGAGTTCCTCAGCCTTCTTCTCGAGGGAGGACACCCACAGCTTCCTCTTTTGACGACAGCGCGAGGCTGCAGCCCGATTACGCTCCAGAAAGCGCTGCCGTCTCTCATCGGGGTCTTCATCCACCGTGCGTCGCCTTCGCCCTCCAGTACTCGGAGTAGGCTGAGCTGGAGAGACCTGTCAGCAGGAAATAAAGTGTGATGTTAGTGGGAGTCACTTCGTACCATTGATGTCAGGTAGATCTGTATAGCAACTAAAGATCTGGGAAAGGGCTATACTAATCTCTGGTAACATCAAGTTTCCTCCTGTGTCCCTTAGCATCTCATTTCCTCCATTTCCCTCTCTTCTCTAGGAATTACTTCTGGTAGTGTTTGGGGGACCATATGGGATGCTGAGGATAGAACCCAGCTCGGCCCAACCTGCTCTAATATCACTCTGACCCCAAAATTTTATTTATTTTTAGGTTTTTGGGCCACAACTGGTGGTGCTCAGGGGCTATTCCTGGTCAGTGGTTTTCAGTGGACGATAAGTCGGGCTGAAGGCTTGAACCATGATCACAACCACTGCAGTCACATGCAAGCCAAGTGCCTTTCCTCCTGTACACCATTAGCTCTAAAGCATTTTTTGACCATATATCTTTTCCTGTTAGCTTTCAAAGAAGATAGATCTAGATTAAAATGTAGAAAGGCCAACTATATACTTGGACCTACTGTTATTAGAAAACACCTATTAGCAGGTTCCAAATAAGCCAGAGCTCATGTCAGTTACATGATAGTAAGTGGTAAGTTACAAATAGAGAACCTTGGACTTGAATTCAGGCCCTACTACTCATTAATAATGATAACCCAGATATTTTATTTAGACTATATTATCTCCAAAAATAAGCTAAATGAAGAGAAAATTTTTAAACTCAATTTAATGATCTAGAGGTCTTGGGTAATTGCGTTTCATTGTACAAAGAGAAGTTAATGCTAATTCTTTATAGATTTTATTTTCTTGGGGGGAGGGTGCTACACCTAGTGATGCTTAGGGCTTATTCCTTCCTCTGTATTCAAGGATCACTCCTGGAGGGCCTGGGGGGATCTTGAGGGATGCTGCAGATTATACTCGGGTTAGTCATGTACAAAGCAAATACCCTTCACTGTACTATCTCTCCAGCCCAAATCTCTACAGATTTTCATTTTCCTCTTTCTCTTTCTCATCTAAAAGAAGATGATGAGGGCCCGGAGAGATAGCACAGCAGCGTTTGCCTTGCAAGCAGCCGATCCAGGACCAAAGGTGGTTGGTTCGAATCCCGGTGTCCCATATGGTCCCCTGTGCCTGCCAGGAGCTATTTCTGAGCAGACAGCCAGGAGGAACCCCTGAGCAACGCTGGGTGTGGCCCAAAAACCAAAAACCAAAAAAAAAGCTGACGGGGGCAGGACAGTGATAGCACACTGCTTGCTATCAAGGTATAGCTTACTTAACAAGGTAAGGTACTTGCCTTGCATGCAGCTACCTGGGTTTGATCCCTGGCACCAAATATGGTCCTGAGTCCTGCTAGGGATCCCTGAGTGTAGAGTAAGGAGTAACTCCTGAGTATCATTGGGCAGGTGGCCCAAAAACCAAACAACAACAAAAACACAAAATCAAACTTACCAGAATTGAGGCCTTGATGAGAGTGAATGAGATAGTAGAATGGTTAAGGTACTTGCCTGATGATGACCCTAATTTGACCCCACGTACCACAAAAGGTCTCCTGAGTGATCCCTGAGCACAGAGCCAGAAGTAGTCCCTGCGCATGAAATGGATGTGGCCCAAACCCTTACAACCCCAATAATAAAACTGAGGCCTTTTGAGAAAAGAACTGCATATATAAACAGAAACCCTCTGGTTAATTTTAATTTTTGTTTTTGGGTCACTGGGTACTCAGAGGTTATTCCTGGTGTGGCACTCAGAAATCACTTCTGGTGGGCTGGAGGAGGGAACCATATGAGATGTCAGGAACTGAACCTGAGTCAGTCATGTGCAAGGCAAACATTTCACTGTACTACCATTCTGGCTCCTATTTTAAAATTTTAGTTAAAAATGATTACTTTATTAAAAAAAAGTAAACTATTACTTTATTGAAAAAGTGTGGTTTAGGGGCCGGGCGGTGGCGCTGGAGGTAAGGTGCCTGCCTTACCTGCGCTAGCCTAGGAGACGGACCGCGGTTCGATCCCCTGGCGTCCCATATGGTCCCCCAAGCCAGGAGCGACTTCTGAGCGCATAGCCAGGAGTAACCCCTGCGCGTTACCGGGTGTGGCCCAAAAACCAAAAAAAAAAAAAAAAAAAAAAAAAAAGAAAAAGTGTGGTTTATAAAGTTGTTCATAATACAGTTGTTTCTGGAATTCAGTGTTCCAACACCAATCCTACCACCAGTGTAACATTTCCTCCACCATTGTCTCCAGTTTCCCACCAACTCCCAAGACTGCCCCCTTGGAATGAACAAAATAATTTACTTTATAAAAAAAATGCAGAAAAATTTAGTTATATCTCACAGTGGGGTAATTAAGTCATTGTCTAAAGGTCTACTAAGCTAGATGAGCCTTCTGTGTTATTGGTTTTGCTTCCTCTGTTTAAGTGACTTCTATGCTACTTCCATATCTAATTTAGTGTGTTCCTACTAGGGTGTTAGTATTGAAAAATTTGGAGTGTGGCATATGTGGCATATGCAGCCACACACACTAAGAATGCCAGAATCTCTGTAGCTGGAATGACAAGTTTACATGGCAGCAGATGTGGGATGTTGGTATGGCTGCTGGGGCTTCTGGAAGCAGAAGGGGTGTGGATTTTGAGGGGCTGCCTTCCCACACATTGAGAAAACCCCTGAAGTTTTCAACCTCAAAGTCAGCATACCTGGAGTTTTTGTTGGTTAGGTGTCTCTGCAGAGATCAGTGGCAAAGTGGTAAACTTAACAGGTGATTGTGGGTGTGGTACAGGGGTGTGGGTACAGCTTCTGGGGCTTTAACAGGGCTGGGATTTGTTCTCTCTTTATTTTTTTGTTTTTTTGTTTTTTTTTTGGGTCACACCTGGCAGTGCTCAGGGGTACTCCTGGCTCCATGCTCAGAAATTGCTCCTGACAGGGGACCATATGGGACACCCGGATTCGAACCGATGACCTTCTGCATGAAAGGCAAACCCCTTATCTTCCATGCTATCTCTCCGGCCCCAGGGCTGGGATTTGAACTGAAATTCTGCTATGTTTTAGATGATTCTGAAGGTGTTATCATTCACATACAGAAAACAAAAAAACAAAAATTGAGACTTTCTTTGTGACAGTTCTGTACTATCCAACATGTTTTCATGTAATTCTAACTCAAGGATGTAAGAAAGGATCCTGTATTCTGGCACTATAAATCTACCAACAAAGACCTGAGGGCAGGAAGACACGAGAAAGTTGAAATCCATTCTTCTCTTAGTTTTTTTTGCTCCTTGAAAAGAGATACAAAAAGCAATGGTGAAACAGCTGGTTCCCCTCTCCCAGGATCCCATCCACTGACCTGTGGCTGGGCAGGGGATGGAGCATCAGGATGCTGAATGAGGATCTGGCTTTGCTCTGGTCGGGCCGTCACCATGGTGCTGGCGGTACCCACCACCATTCCACAACCACCATTGATTGAGGAGACTTGGTGGGTTAGGGTAGCTTTAAGTCTCTGTAGGAAAGGCAAGAAAATAAAAAAACAGCCTGTCAAGGGGAGAGATTCAAACAAAGGTAATAAAAGTGTGCTTAGAGACCTTACAGATAGCTAAAATTTCCACACCAATTTTAAAAGAGAAATTAAAAGAAAATGACAGGGAGAGTGAGTGTGCACCTGGACCTTCCAATATGCCTATTCTGTTCCCTGGCTATCATCCTGGGCACAGTTGGAGGATGGGGTTGTTGAAGCAAGAGAGCCCGGATGCAAGCTCTCTCCTGGAAGTTGGCCAGGTGCTGGCTACGCAGCTATTCACCTTTTGGCCAGCTCTCCTGCCCACTCATCCACCCTCCATCTGTCACCCTGGAACTGACACAGAAAGTGTTCCACTCCAAATGATCTGTGCTACCTCTTTTTCACTGCCATGGTCTATATACCAGCCTCTAAGAGTGGAAAAGAGGAAACAGGAGTCATGAATCAGACATTTTGTCTCCAGATTCTATGTTAGGATGTCTTTTAGCTCTGCCAGTCCCAGAAGGCTCTTCTGCTCAGCTTACTTGGTAAATCTAGCCTGATTTACTCTTCCCCACCCCCAGAAGAGTCAACATTGTCTGAGGCTAAGATGTACTCACCATCTTGGCTTCTGATGGCATAGGGTGGCCAGACGGAGAAAGGGAACCACTGCTGTTAACTGGTGGGCCAGGGATACCAGGAATGTTGGGCACCATAGACACAGGTCTGGCCAACTGGAGCAAGACAAGAAAGAAAAACCAGAAGGGAACATAATACTATTGTTGGGGCAATAGTATTCCAAAATGCCAGCTTTTGATTTTGGGTTTATTTCTGTTTTGGGGCCTCACCTGGCAATACTTAGGAATTAGTCCTGCCTTTGTACTCAGGAATTACTCTTTTTTTTTTTTGTGGTTTTTGGGTCACACCCGGCAGTGTTCAGGGGTTATTCCTGGCTCCAGGTTCAGAAATTGCTCCTGGCAGGCACGGGGGACCATATGGGGCGCTGGGATTTGAACAGATGACCTCCTGCATGAAAGGCAAACACCTTACCTCCATGCTATCTCTCTGGCCCCAGGAATTACTCTTGATGGAATTACTCTTGATGGAGCTCAGGGAGTCATATAGAATACTGGATATTGAACCTGGTTGGCTATGTGCAAGGCAAGTAAATGCCCTATCTGCTACACTATCACTCCTTCAAACCCCACCAAACTGCCAGCTTTTGAGGCTGACATGTTAGTAACCTGGTCTGTGTAACTTGCCCAGAGGGCAAGCAGGGGCAGTCTGAGAAAGACCTTTCCTCATGGAGCACCACAGGGTAGAAACTCTATTTCTTCAGGTCTGTGATCACTTCCATGGGAAAAAAAACTGGGGCTGTATCTTGAGAAAGTGGTGGGCAATTTGGGACATGCTAGGTGCCAAGTCAAATCAGCCTATCAGCAAGTTGGCAAGATCAATTCCTACACAGGAGCCAATTGTCCAGATGAGTCTTTGTCTACTGTTTCATAGTTTCATAGTGCTGGATTGGCAGAGGTTGGCAGAGAGTTTGGGCAGGTTACCATGTTCAACTAATACAGACCAAAGCCTATGTTTCCCTGAGGCTTGTGCATGTTTATGAGGCTTCATGGGGACGGGAGGATTAGTAGGTTGGTAGTGTTGGCCACCCCAACTACAGAGCTCACCGATATAACAGAAGGCATCTGTACTGGAGGCCCTGGCAGCACAGGCATGGTCTGTCCATTAGCAAGATGCATGACAAGAGGGAGGGAGCCAGTGGGAGACCTAGAGGAGACATGAAGTGATGTGCTCATAATTCAGAAGCTTCTGCCTATAGTTCTTTCTCCTAAAATTACAGCAGATTTTCTAGTTTCTTCCAATTAAGGAAATTATAGGACAGCATTTAAAACTTTAATTTTAGTAACTGTGATTTACAATCCTGCCCACGATAGAGTTTCATGCATACAATGTTCCAACACCTTGCTCTCCCCCAAAATGTCTGCTTCCCTCCACCATTGTTTGAATCTCCCACTCAGTGCCTGTGTCACTCCCCGACAGCATTTTAAAGTATTTACACCTTCATGAAGGTAGAAATAGCAGGAAATATTACTTACCTCACCTTAAAAATGGAGAAAATGGCAAGATCTTAACACCTTGCAAATTAAACAAAAACCATTAATCTCAAGTAGGTGGGAAATTAATCCTATTAATGTATAAACTGTCTTGCTGCAGGCAAGGGAGACTTAGACAAAGTTGTCTTTTATTTTTTTGTTGGATGGGAGTCTTGGACCACACTTGGCAGTACCCAGGGATTGCTCCCAGCAGTGCTCAGGGGAACAATATGACATGCCAGGGATTAAAGAAGGGCTAGCTATGGGCAGGGGAAATACCTTAACCCCCTACCCTCTCCCGTACTGAAGCTGTCATTTTGCAAAGTTGAATAAGATCATATGACAGGAACCAAATGTGAATGTTTCTCTTACTTCTTTTCTACATTTTGTGATGCCTGCCTGAAAAAAGCAGCTCTCCTTTTGTGTTTTTCTTAGTGGGTCCAGAAAATAATAAAATTCAGGAGGTTCCTAAAGCCTCATGATTTACATAGTTATTGGGGAAAGAATTTCAAATCATTCCATTAGAAAATCTGTATATAGGCCATGCCAGGAGTAAAGAGTAATATACAGAGAAAATTAGGAATAGTTAGACCAACTAAGATTGAGAATACCAGACCATAAAGGTGACTTAATGGATTTCAGATCCTACTCAGTAATGCCAATGAGCTGCTGAAATCAAGAAAATAAATGTTACTTTTATGTGTGGCCTCTGCTTTATTTTTCTACATCCGGCAGGACTCAGGGGTTACTTCTAACTCTGAACTCAGGAATCTTTCCTGGTAGGACACAGGGAACCATATGGAATGCCTGGAATCAAATCCAAGTCAGCTATGTGCAAGGTAATTGAGTTCGACCTGCTGTACTATATGATTCCAGCCCCATGTGGCCTTTACTTTACTATGAACATACTATAAGATTTTTGCTTATTTGTTTTGACATCCTAAAATTGTAAGGAATCTTGCTTCAGACTGGTTAAGTATTGGATTAACAAATTAAGAGATTAGAGATTAGGGTTTAGAAAGATAGTACAGTGGGCAGGGAAACCCATATGGTCTGAGTCCTGCCAGGAGTCATCCCTGAGCCCAGAATCAGGATTAAACCCTGAGTACTATTGGGTATAGACCAAAAACAAACAAATAAAACAACTGAGAAAGTAAGGCCCCAATAAGTACTTTCTTTGGGACCATACCTAGAAGTGCAGTTAGCTCTATGCTTAGGGATCACTCCTGGCAGTGCTTGTGGGATCTTAAGTCAGGCCAGGAATTAAACCTGGGTAGGCTATACATGGCAAAAAATTACCATTATACTATCTAGCCCCAAACACCTTTATTGTTATTTTTTGTTTTGAGTTTATTCCATTAGAAAATCTGTATATAGGGGCCAGAGAGATAACACTGCAATAAGGTGTTTGCCTTGCATGTGGCCAATACAGGATGGATCCAAGTTCGATCTCAGGCATCCCATAGTCCGCTGAGCGTGTCAGGAGTGATTCTGAGCCCAGAGCCAGGAGCAACCCCTGAGCGCTGCCGGGTGTGGCCCAAAACAACAACAACAAAACCAAACAAAACATAAAAAAATAAAATCTATTTACAAGCCATATATACCAGGTGGTACTGATCTGGCACTTAGGAATCAGTTCTGGCAGTATTCAAGGGAACAAATTAGGTGCTGGGGATTGAACTTGATAGGTCACATACATATGTCTTATCATCTTTCTGGCCTCTTTATTTATTTTTTATTTTTGGGTTATACCCAGCAGCACACAGAGGTTTCTCCTGGCTCTGCACTCAGAAATCACTCCTGGCAGGTACAGGGGACCATAAGGGATGCTGGGATTCAAACCACTGTCTGTCCTGGATCAGCTGCGTGCAAGGCAAAAGCCCTACCACTGTGCTATCTCTCCAGCTTCTTTCTGCCCTCTTTAAGCACTATCTTTTTTTTTAATTTTTGGTCACACCCAGTTGTGCTCAAGTTTTACTTTCACTCTGCTCAGGAATCAATGCTGGTGGTCTCAGGGAACTATAAGGAGTACTGGGGATTGAACCTGGGTTGGCTGCATGCAAGGTAAGTGCCCTAACCTTGTATTATCACTCTGCCACTGGCCCCTCTCCCCACATACTTTCTTAACCATTCAAAAAGTAAAGGAGCATCTGTTTATGGGCATGAAAAAGTAATCAAAGAGACAATCTCAGGGTCTTGTATTCAAGTATAGTTTCTATCTACTCAAATGACTTTACAGAGAAGAAAGTGATTTCTGCTTTCTTTACTTACCCCAGTTGCCTGTTGGATGGTGGAGCTTGTGTGATGACAGAAGTTGGGGAGGGAAGGGTTGGGTGAAGTGGATCGTAGCCCAAGTGGAGAGGCAGGGAGCCAGGTCTTACGATAGTAGGTGTGGGAGTAGAGATCACTACAGGCTTTGGGGTAACCTCCTGGAGAGAAGAGACCGATAGATCAAAAACACTTTAAGGAGCTTCTATAGGAAAATGCGTAGTATCTAAATAGTATTTGAAAACTGCCACAATTTTTTTGTTTGTTTCTTTGGGATCACACCGATGGTGCTCAAAGTTACTTTTGACTCTATGCTCAGAAATCACTCCTGGCAGGCTTGGGGATCATACGGAATGCTGGGGATAGAACCTATGTGGGTTAGGGTGCATGCAAGGTTAACGCTCTACCTGCTTTGCTATATACTCCAGTCCCCAAGTATAAATTCTTATTTCCTCTTACCAGGATCATACAGAGTGGACTGCCAGGATTCGTTTGGTACACACGCTGTAGCACTGTGGATTAAGCTCATGGCCTCATAGTTGCCCTTGGCACCATTAAATTTTGTTTGTTTTGGGACCACATCCAGAGTTGCTCAGGAGTTATTCCTAGCTCTGTGCTCAAGGATCACTTTTGGTGGTGCTTGGTGGGTCATATGCTGGGGATTAAACCTAGGTCAGTGAGTGCAAGGCAAATACCCTAGCTGCTGTGCTTTCTCTCCAGCCTCTTGGTACTTTTTTTGGGCTATAATTGATTATGCTCAAGGATTACTCCTGGCTCTGCACTCAGAAATTACTCTTAGAGGGCTCAGGGGACCATATGGGAGATGGAACACAGATTGGCAGTGAGCGAGGCATATGCTCTACCCACTGCAGTATTGCTCCAACAATTCCTATCCTCACTCTAGCACTTTTTTTTTTCACTTGAGAAGAAAAACTTGAATGTTTCTCATGTTCCATCAGACAATGAAAACCAGGAACAAAACCCAGTCAATTCACTGCAACACAAAACAATGAGTATGGTAAATTCTGTGTCCCTCAGGAACTGGCAGGTCAGGTGTATAAATCTTATTTAAAGCAGGAAGCAGAGGGGTAGGGCAGCAACCACCTCAGCCGCCATGCTCCCGGCGGGCATGGAAATGCGGAGGAAGGTTGGCCCCCAGCGCCCCGAGCCTCTCTGCTCCTCTCCACTCCCCTCAGCACTGCCACCGTTGCCTCAGGTGCCACAGAAGAACTCTAGCACTTTTTAATCCACTGAAATATCTTCTAGGTTCTGCTTACTGGGAATTTCCCAAACAGCAAAATTGCTAGAATTGCCAGGTGGTGGCAGATTTGAACATTCAGCATTTTAATCCATTGTGCCATATCTTCTGGGCCCCAAAATCTAGTTAAAAAATACTGGAAAGAGCACTAAATTACTCCTATAAATCATAAACTGATTCCATCATGGTCCTGAACCTCATGAACCTACTTAGAGGGAAAACGGAATTAATGTCTTTTGGCTATTTTCCCTCTCTACGATGATGACTATATGAATGAGATGACAGATGGAAAATTGCTCAAAATGTCTGAGTAGTACCACATAATTCAAAGAATTTCTACAATTTTTCTCATTCTAGTTACTGTAATTTTAAACTTGAGGCTAACTGTCTTCATCTCTAATGGGAAAGGTAAGGTTAAGAAAGGCTATAAAGGGGCTGGAGCCATAGCACAGCAACAGGGCATTTGCCTTTCACACACAGCCGCCAATCCAGGATGGAAGGTACTTTGAATCCTGGTGTCCCATATGGTCCTCCAAACCAGGAGCGAGCCAGGAGTAATCCCTGAGCATCACTGGGTATGGCCCAAAAGCCAGGAAAAAAATCATTCTTGGCAGGTTTGGGGGGCCATATGGGATTGAACCCGGTAGACATGTGCAAGACAAACTCCCTACCCACTGTGCTATCACTTTGACCCCCGAATACTGATCATATTATAAACAGACAAACTGCTGGGGGAAAAAAAGGAGGATCTAAGGTGATAGCACAGTGGGTAGGGCATGTGGCTGGCCCTGGTTGGATTCCCAGCCTCCCTTATGGTACTCTAAGCACAGCCAGGGGAAACCCTGAGCACCGCTGGGTGTGGCTCAAAAACCAAAAACAAACACAAAAGCGAAGAAAAGAAAAAGACAAGTAATGGATAGTTTCACCCAAGTGTGCACTGACAGAACTAAGTTTACCTGTGAGATGAGATGTATGGGAGAAGGGATCAAGTGGGTGTGCTTAAACCAAAACAAAGCAGAACAAAAAACTAACCAAGAAGTGAAATGTAAGACATAATGCTCCCACTGTTAACTTAGTAGAATTTTAGACTGCTATTGACTAAACTGACACCAGCTTCTAGATGCTGATTAAAAGGGGAGAATGAGGGATCAGAATAGCACAGCAGGGAGGGCATTTGCCTTGCATACGGCTGACCCAAGTTTGATCCCCAGCATCCTATATGGTTCCCTGAGCCTGCCAGGTGTGACTTCTGAGTGAAGAAAAAAAAAGGGGGGGGGGAGAGTGGGAGGAGAAATGAGAGCTATACTGTTGATTGCAGTGTAACTTTTTTTTCCTGGCAGTGTTTGTGGGACCATGCAATGCCAGGGACTGAACCTGGGGCTACTTCATGCAAAATTTGCACTCCAGCTCTTTGACCTATTTATTTCACTGGTTCTGACAGTGGGATAGTTTTGAGAAGTTATTGAACCAAATTTGGACATAGGTAAGATGTGATTTCCACATTGGGAACTGAAATAAATAACCACTGGCAGAAAATCAGAGAGTGAAAGAAGACATAAGGAGATTTCTGAGGTCCTGAAAAGATTTGAATGCTGGTTACATATGCTGCTCTGTGAAAATTCAGTGAACATTATATTTTTCTGTATATGTTATGTTTTATATATGTAAAAAATCAACCCAACTTTTTTTTTTTTTTTTTTTGGCTATACCTAGCAGTGCTCAGGGCTTACCTCTGGCTCTGTGCTCAGGGATAACTCCTCACAGTGCTCTGGGGGAACATATGGGATACCAGGGATTGAATTTGCATAGGCTGTGTGCAAGACAAATGACCTACCCACTGTACTATAGCTCTGTTCCCCTCCACCCACCAAAAAAAAAAAAAAAAGACTTCTTAAGAGGTTTCCTTTTCCATGGTTTTTTAAAATGCACCATACATGGCACTAACTTTATTTTCATGTCACACTCTGCGGTGCTCAGGGTTTACTCCTGGCTCTGCACTCATGAATCATTCCTGGTAGTACTCAAGGGACCATATGGGATGCCAAGGGTCTGCCACATGCAAGGCTAGCACCCTACCTGTAAAGCTATTTCTCTGGCCCCAGAAGTTTCCATTTGTTTGTTTGTTTGTTTTTGGGCCACACTCGGTAACACTCAGGGGTTACTCCTGGCTATGCGCTCAGAAATTGCCCCTGGCTTGGGGGACCATAAGGGACATGGTGGATCAAACCGTGGTCTGTCCTAGGTTAACAAATGCAAGGCAGATGCCCTACTGCTTGCACCACTACTCCAGCCCCAAGAAGTTTCCTTTTAAATAATATCAGAATACTAGTCATTTCCTTGGAGTCAGTAGAAGACTTCCCTCTGGAAGAATTTCTCTTCCTCTAAATTCTTGTATATGTGTTTGAGTGTACATGTTTATGTATGTGTGTTTAGGACACAGATAATAATGCTCAGGGGCTACTCCCAGGAGTGCCTAGGGGACCATAAAATGAAACCAGCATACAGTATGCAAATGTACAGTATGCATTCTCTCAGAGCTTTGAGTTGTTTTCCCAACCCCCTAGATTTAATGATCAATATATGAATTATGAGATTTTTTCTTTTTCGCATAAATGAAGTAGAACACAGAGAAGTATACTGTAATAAAGGATGCAATTACACAACTTTTCACATGATGTAAAATCAAGACTGAGTCTGTTTTTACGGGTCTTTCTGTTCTCCTTTCAAATTCCGCGGTAGATTATCTCCTAAGTTCTATTATAAAAGAAGTTTTATTTTGCCTTAAACATTATAGTAATGAAGTAAAAATATAAGTACTTATGAATATAAATTATTGTTTTTCAATACACTCTGGGAGATTCATCCACATAGCTGTATATATCTTTTTTTTTTTTTTTTTTTTCTTTTTTTAACCACACCCGGCTATGCTCAAGGGCTATTCCTAGCTTTGGTCAGGACGCCTTTATGGCATGCTCAGGGGCCATGTGGGATGCCGGTGACCGAACTCAGGTCGAGCGCGTGCAAGGCAAGTGCCCTACCCGTTGTTCTATCGCTCTGGCCCCTTATAGCTGTATATAGTTTATTCTTTTTTTGTTTGTTTGTTTGTGGGCCACACCCAGCATTGCTCAGGGGTTACTCCTGACTCTGCATTCTGAAATCACTCCTAGCAGGCTTGGGGACAATATGGGATGCTGGAGATCAAACCCAGGTTGGCAGAGTGCAAGGCAAATGCCCTACCTGCTGTGCTATAGCTCCTATCTTCCTATGTTGTTGTTCTTTGGGCCACACCTGGTGACACTCAGGGGTTATTCCTGGCTATGCGCTCAGAAATCATTCCTGGCTTGGGGGACCACATGGGATGCTGGGGATCGAACCCAAGTCCGTCCTGGGCAGCCACGTGCAAGGCAAATGCCCTACCACTGTGCTATCACTCCAGCCCAGTTTAGAAACATCACACGTCTTGATTCATTCTCTTATTGATGGACACTGGGCTACTCCCATGTGCTTTTTTTCCTAGCATGACTACATATGTTAGTAATATTCTCTTTTTTTTGGTTTTTCGGGTCACACCGTTTGATGCTCAGGGGTTACTCCTGGCTAAGCGCTCAGAAATTGCCCCCCATTGGGGGACCATATGGGATGCTGGGGGATCGAACCGTGCCTTCCTTGACTAGCGATTGCAAGGCTTACCTTACCTCTAGTGCCCCCTCGCCGGCCCCATGTTAGGAATATTCTTACATGCTACTTTTGGTGGATATGTGTAGTAATTTTTATTAGACTGGTAAATAGAATTATTGGGTCAGAAAATAGGCATCTGTTGAATACCTACTTAATACAGTTTTTAAAAGAATGAGTTAATCTTGTATTACATGCTATTTATACAGTACATGAATTAACACTTATTGGTCGATTAACATTTGGGGAAATTCTCGTAGAATCTTTACCTTTTCCTTGAGTGGCGGGGAGCAGGGACTGGAAGCTGGACTGTCAGGAGGGGTTGAGTCCACCTCCACTGGTTCTTCTTCTTTAATTTTGACGTCTGGTGTGGAAGGCAGAGACATGTCAAGGGGCCCAGTAACAGTCTGTTTAAAGGGAAAAGAGTCATATTTCAACTTCTTGATTCTCTTCAAATTGGATATATACTTTCTGAGCTCAGAAATTACTCTTGGCAGACTCTGGATGCTGGGGATTGAACCTGGGTTGGCCACATGCAAGGCAAACACCCTACCTACTGAGATATCACTCCAGTCCCAGGATCTATATTTTTCTTTCTTTCTTTCTCTCTCTCTCTCTTTTTTTTTTTTGGATCACACCTGGCAGCACTCAGGGGTTACTCCTGGCTCTATGCTCAGAAATGGGCCCTGGCAGGCACAGGGGGCCACATGGGATGCCGGATTCTTTTTCTCCAAAACATGGGGAATGAGCAATAGCAAAGAAGGTCTCATTCCTACCTTCACATTTATTTTTCTTATTTTTGTTTTTGGGTCACAACTGGAAGTTCTCAGGGGCTATTCCTGGCACTGTTAAGGGTCATTTGCAGTAGTACTTAAGATTCCAAATCCAGGCCTCCCACATGTTCTAAGTCCACTGAATTATCTCTGGCTCTTCTCTCACTTTTCCTACATTGCTAAGGTGTCAGAACCAACTGAGTGAAACTCTGAAGTCAGAAGGTGGTAGGTGGTAGGAAGGAGAGGCTTTTTTTTTTTTTTTTTTTTTTTTGTGGCTTTTTGGGTCACACCCAGCAGTGCTCAGGGGTTACTCCTGGCTCCATGCTCAGAAATTGCTCCTGGCAGGCACAGGGGACCATATGGGACGCCGGGATTCGAACCGATGACCTTCTGCATGAAAGGCAAACGCCTTACCTCCATGCTATCTCTCCGGCCCTGGAAGGAGAGGCTTTTAAATAAATATAACCACACTTATAAATACTCAGAGGCATCTCCAAAAAAGCTGTGGTTCAGGAAAATTTTGGATTCAGTAAACTTTCTCGGATAAAATCTTTCATTAATTATATGCTTTTCTTCATGAGAGATGAAAACTACCCCTGAAAACTACCTCCTGGACAGACAGAAAAAATTATCAAAGGATTACCAAAGTATAACTGTCTGATCGACTGACTATATATTTTTTGGAGGAGGGCATACTTGACAGCGCTCAGGGGTTTCTCCTGGTTCTACCCAGGAATCACTCCTGGAAGGCGTAGGGACTAACTATACGGGATGCTGAAGCTCGAACCCAGGTCAGCCACATGCAAGGCGAGTGCCCTACCTTCTCCATCCCATCTGATCAATGATGATGGTCCTCTAAATAAGCTACAATGGACAGTGGAAAGGACTTGAAGCTTTTAAAGGAAGTCAAATTTTCTTGCCTGTAAGTAAGGAGTTTGGGTGAAATCTCCTAACATCCTCTGGAAACAATCTGACTGTTTTAGAGGAGGAAGAATGAGGGTGGAGAGGATGACCTTAGGAAGCTATAAATTAAACTTTACTATGTAAATTGAAGCCATTACGAGAAGACAATTCTGGGTTTACTGAAAAAATAAAACAATGGAGCTGGAGAGATATATAGTGGGTAGGATGTTTGCCTTACACGAGGCTAAGCTGGGTTCAATCCCTGGTACCCCAAATTGTCCTCTGAGCTCTGCTAGGAGTGATCCCTGAGCGAAGAGCCAGGGTAAGGCTTGCACACTACAGAAGTGATCTAAAAAATAAACAAAGATGTAAAAACGAATTCTGCCAGGTGAAGCCTAAATGACCTTTGGGTACTGATAGGGTGGCCCCCTGGGCCCAATCACTGAACCATGAGCGCTGAGTAACTCACCAGGAGCCAGGTTTCCTGAGCACTACTTAGGAACACCAACCCAAACAAATAAAAGTAGAATTACAAATACATGCAACTGAGTTCTGCACTCTCCTTTAGTTTTAGAAAGGCACCGTGAAAACAAGTTCATAGGAAGTTAAGTGTTTCAAAATATTTATCATGATCAGGACACTTTATCTTGCTTCCTTGCCATTTACAGTGAATGGGAAAATGTACAATGTATTGATTTGTCTATCTCCCTTTTGTTATATTTATTTATTTATTTATTTATTTATTTATTTATTTATTTATTTAATCTGTTTTTGAGGCATACCCAGCGGTGCTCAGGGTTTACTCCTGGCTCTGCGCTGAAAAATCATTCCTGGGGGCTGGAGCGATGGTGCAAGTGGTATGGCTTCTGTCTTGCCTGCACTAGCCTAGGATGAACCACAGTTTGATCCCCCGGTATCCCATATGGTCCCCCAAGCCAGGAATGATTTCTGAGCACATAGCCAGGAATAATCCCTGAGCATCACTGGGTGTGGCCCAAAAAACAAAAAAACAAACAAACAAACAAAAAAGAAATCACTCCTGGAAGATTCAGGGGAACATTTTGGACACTGGGAATTGAACCCAGGTCCATCCTGGGTTGGTCGTGTGCAAGGCAAATGCCCTACCACTGTGATATCTCTCCAGCCCCCCTACTGTCTTCCTTTTAGAAGAAAAAAGTGTCCCTGGAAATTCTTTGTCACTTTTTGTGTTTGGGCCACACCCAGCATTGCTAAAGGACATACTCCTGGCTTTGTGCTCAGGGATCACTGCTGGTGGGCTCCAGGGACCATATTTGGTGCAAGGGATTGAACCTGGATTGAACCATGCAAGGCAACTCTCTATACTACTACCTCAACCACCTTCCTTAATATTTCAATATTCTAATTTTTTATTTGTTTTGGGCTGTATCTGTTGTGTGCTTAGGAGTGAACCCTGGCAGTGTTTGGAGGACCATATGCGGTGCTGTCAAATTAGGTCATTATGCAAGGCAAGTGCTTTAACTTTCATACCATCTCTATAGTCTTTTTTTCTGGTGCTGGGGATGAATCCAGAGCTTTACACATCTGGGCATATGCTCTACTATTAAGCAACATCCCTGTTCCTCACTAGCCTGTCCATAATCTGATGAAACTCCATGCCTCTCTGCACCATGCACTGATGAAAGGTAAATGTATTAATATTTATGTGATTTTATGTTCTTTTTGTTTTTAGACCACACCTGGCAATGGCCAGGGATTACTCCTGGCTCTGCAATCAGAGATCACTCCTGGTGGTGCTTGGGGGAATCATTTGGGGTGCTAGAGGTCAGATCCAGGTTCGATATTGTTGGAAACAAATGTCCTACCCACTGTACTATTGTTCTGGCTCTGTTTATATGTCTTGAGATAGATATATTGAATTTTTTTCTGAATTATTATAAAAAACCAGGTCTGATTTTAGTGACTGAGGAAATAGGGCAATGGCTACTGCATGATCCCCCGCACTCTCAGAAATAACCTCAAAACCACTGAGTTGAGAACAACCCCAACACAGTTTGCTGTGACTCAAAAATAAAGAGTGATTAATAATCTAGAATTATTTTTGTTTGTTTTTGGGCCACACCCAATGGTGCTAACGGGTTACTCCTGGCTCTGTGCTCAGAAATTAATCCTGGCAGGTCATCCCCATTCCATACGGATGACAGGGATCAACTTTGAGTTGGCCATGTGCATGGCAAATGTCCTATCTGCTGGGCTATCACACTGCCCCCCACAATATCCTAGAATTCTAATTTTAGAATATATGTTGGCCTTCCCATTTACCCCAATTTCCTTATTCCACAAGGATTCTTTTTCTTTAGGGTTTCTTTTATTTGTTTTTGGGTCAGAAATGGTAGTGCATTGGGGCTTCTCTGGCTTTTTTTTTTTTTTTTTTGGTTTTTCGGGCCACACCCATTTGATGCTCAGGGGTTACCTTGCTTAGGGGACCATATGGGACGCCGGCTCGAACCGCGGTCCTTCCTTGGCTAGTGCTTGCAAGGCAGACACCTTACCTCTAGCCCTACCTCACCAGCCCCTTGGCTTACTTTTGATGGAACATGTTCTGGGGATGCTGGGGATCTACTCCAGGCTTCCTGCATAAAAACCTTGTGCTCAGTTTGATGATTTATTTCATAGGTTCTCATAGGTCCAAGAATTATTCCTCCTTGACTCTGTGTTTTTTTTGCTTTTTTGGGTCACATCCGGCAGTGCTCAGGGGTTACTCCTGGCTCTACGCCCAGAAATCGCTCCTGGCAGGCTCGGGGGACCATATGGGATGCCGGGATTTGAACCACCGTCCTTCTGCATGCAAGGCAAATGCCCTACCTCCATGCTATCTCTCTGGCCCCTTGACTCTGCTTCTTAAACTCTAGTTTTCTTCTTTGTCGTCTAGTTTTCTAAACTAAAAATTCTCTAGGGATTTAGATTATTAAAGTTCAAATCAGAATCATAGCATTTCAGTATATAAAGGGATTCCACATTTTACTCATCTTTACAGAAGTTTTTTTTTTTTTTTTTTTTTTTTTTTACTAAGGTGGCAACATAATTGATGACACTGTAGCTGCTTTCACTTACTGGTCTTACTTATTTCTCTGGGGTATATAGAATAAGTTTATTTCATATTATACATGAAAACTCTAAAAATATTTGAAGACTACAATTCTTTTTACATTAAAATCTCTTTTCCAGGGCCAGAATAACAGTACAGCCAATAGGGCATTTGTCTTATATGTGGCCAACCCGGGCTTGATCCTCAGTAGTCACCTGGATCCCTGACAGGAGTAATACTTGACTGCAGAGCTAAGAGTAACCCATGGAGCATTATAGGGCATGAGACCTGCCGCCCCCCCCCCCCCAAAATCTTTCCAAGAAAAATTTTCTAGATTTATTTCTTTTTATTTTTGTCTATTTGTTTTTGTTTTTGTGCCATCTTGCAACGTAAGTGCCTACTAAGTACTATTGCTCTACCCCTCAAATTTCTTTAAACAATACTGAAGTGACAAAATTTCTAGTTCTTTTGCCATACTGGCTGACCTCCACTGAAGACATAAGGTACGTATCTGCAGGGGGGGAAGGGGGGCTAAAGTTATAGTATAGCAAATAGGGCCTTTACCTTGCATGCAGCCAACCTGGGTTCAATCCCTGACATTCTATGATTCCCTGAATCCTTCCATGAGTGATCGCTGCACTCAGAGAAAGGTGTAAATCCTGAGTACCTCTGTTTGGCAAAACAAAACAAAAAAACCCTAAGCCAAACAAGAACATACTTTGGGGGCCAGAGAGATAGCACAGCGGTAGGGAGGGTATTTGCCCTACAGGGGGCCAACCCCAGACAGACTCTGGTTCAATTCCCATATAGTCCCCTGAGCCTGCCAGGGGCAATTTCTGAGTAAAGAGCCAGGAATAACCCTTGAGCACTGGTGGGTGTGACCCAAAAAACAAAACAAAACAAAAGGAAATAAAAGAATATACTTTGTTTTGGAGCCACACTTGGTCTTAGAATATATTTCTTTTTTTTTTTCTTTGGGTCACACCCGGCGTTGCTCAGGGGTTACTCCTGGCTGTCTGCTCAGAAATAGCTCCTGGCAGGCAGTGGGGGACGGACCATATGGGACACCGGGATTCAAACCAACCACCTTTGGTCCTGGATCAGCTGCCTGCAAGGCAAACACCGCTGTGCTCTCTCTCCAGGCCCAGAATATATATATATATATATATTTATTTTTTTTTTTTTTGTGGTTTTTGGGTCACACCCGGCAGTGCTCAGGAGTTATTCCTGGCTCCAGGCTCAGAAATTGCTCCTGGCAGGCACGGGGGAC
This sequence comes from Suncus etruscus, assembly GCF_024139225.1. Taxonomy (NCBI): domain Eukaryota; kingdom Metazoa; phylum Chordata; class Mammalia; order Eulipotyphla; family Soricidae; genus Suncus; species Suncus etruscus. The sequence goes on from NC_064858.1 coordinate 80,047,610, forward strand.
CATATGGGAGGCCGGGATTCAAACCGATGACCTCCTGCATGAAAGGCAAATGCCTTACCTCCATGCTATCTCTCCGGCCCCAGAATATATTTTTTTAAGTTTAATGTCTTAGTACAATTTGGGAGCCAGAAAGACAGTACAGAATTGCCTTACAAACAGCTGACCTGAGTTCAATATCCAGCAATGCATACGGTTCCCTGAGTTCCCTGAGAAGTGGCCCCAAAACAAAAAAGTACAACTTGACAAAAAAAGAAAAAGCAATCTGTATTATACCTTAAATTACAAGATCCTAGTAATTTATAATTTTTAAGAATGGAAATTTTTTGTTGTTTTTTTGGGTCACATCCGGTGACACTCAGGGTGACACTCCTGGCTATGCACTCAGAAAACGCTCCTGGCTTGGGGGACCATATGGAATGTTGGGAAATAATTTTGTTATAATGAATTTTTTTTTTTTTTTTTTTTGGTTTTTGGATCACACCCTGCAGCGCTCAGGGGTTACTCCTGGCTCTATGCTCAGAAATCGCTCCTGGCAGGCTTGGGGGACCATATGGGATGCCGGGATTTGAACCACCGTCCTTCCGCATGGAAAGCAATTGCCTTACCTCCATGCTATCTCTCCGGTCCCTGTTATAATGATTTTTAATAATAAAATTTGTCAAAGGACTGTGACTGAATGATGTTCCTATTAATATGAAGGCATAGCCATTGACTAAGTCTTCACTTTTTTTGTTTGTTTTTTTGGGCCATATTGGAGGCTCTCATGGGTTACCCCTGGTTCTGTGTTCAGAAATTGCTCCAGGCTAAGGGGACCATGTGGGATGCTGGGGATCCAACCTGGGTCTGTCCTGGGTCAGCCTCATGCAAGACAAATGCCCTAACACTGTGCTACCACTCTGGTCCATCTGGTTTCACTATTGAGAACTCTCCCATTTCTCACTTTGAGACTAAAAAAAAATTAGCATGACATTTACCTAAAATAAAAAAATCAAATTTGGAGCCAGAGAAATAGCATAGCAGTAGGGTGTTTGCCTTGCATGTGGCCAATCCAGGACAGACCTTGGTTCAATTCCCAGTGTCCCATATGGTCCCGAGCGAGGAACAATTTCTGAGTACATAGCCAGGAGTAACCCCTGAGCATCACAGGGTATAGCCCCTGCCAAAAAATCAAATTTATAATTTGATTAATTGATCATAATTTATTTTTATTTATTTATTTTCTTTTTTGGGTCACACCCGGCAGCGCTCAGGGGTCACTCCTAGCTCTACACTGGCAGGCACGGGGGACCATATGGGATGCCAGGGTTTGAACCACCATCCTTCTGGACACAAGGCAAATACCTTACCTCCATGCTATCTCTCCGGCTCCAATTGATCATAATTTGATTAAAACATCCAATGGCACACGAGGGAGTCACATGATACTGTGGTTGAATCTAGGTCCTCACACATACACATGTATGGGATATGCTCTGTTAAACTACATTCTGGCCTTCAAAACAGATCTTTTTTGTGCTTTTTTGTGTGTTTGTTTGTTTTGGGCCACATCTAACAGTGACTCAAAAGCAAAATCTTTTATTTACTCTCTTATTTTGACTCCTTAGTCTGTGCTTAGAGGTCAGGGAACCATAAAATACCAGGTATCAAACCAGGGTTGGCCACATGCAAGTGCCGTATCCCTATACTATCACTCTGGTCTCAGATAACTTAAAAATACAGATTACTTGTCTGAGAATGTGGCTCAGAGGTAGATAACTTAACCTACATATGTGAAGCCCTGGGTTTTTTCAAGGTACCAATCAGTTGCCTGAGTACTACAAGGAGTGACTCAGCACTGAATTGGAGGGTAGGGGTCCTACAACAGGGGTATGGTCCCCAAACAAAAAATATATTACTTAACTAGTGCTCCACTAGAAGGACAAGAAGACTGACTCTTGACGAAATCAAACTTGTGCTTACCCATCACCTGGATTCCCTAAAGGCCTAGTAGGATTAGTGGCTATTATTACCTGGCTTGACAGAAGTAAGCCCATCATTTATGTTTTAATAAAGTAAGTAACTTATCCCAGGACACAATGAAAATGGCCTAGATCTGACCATCACCAGTTTTTCAGCAAAAATCTGCCTCTTGCCTTCTTTTCCTCCTCATCTGAAGCTTTCTTGAATTCATGTTCAAAGGAGCTAGCTAGTTCATTGAAGAGCCCCACTTCCTCACAGTTCTTCAGGAATCTAGTCGGAGTAGGAGTTTGATCTGTAGACATGAAAAGAAAACTATTTTAGTTCAAACTGAACTTGAAACTTGAAAGCACAGAGAGAACATATTTTTATTCTTCTGTTTGGAGATTACAGGTTCAATTTGCTTCGAGGTAGCTCCAGAAAGTAAAGGCTAGCACTAGGCCAGTAGAGGGTGTCTGTGCCATGTTTCCTCAAGGCCAGAGAGGGAAGACAGAAGAGTGTTCTCTCAGGCAGATTTTACCTCTCTTTATCCCCAAACAAAACCAAACCACCCAGTGGGAAGGAGTTTGTGAAATCTTCAAATTTGAAAATCTCGTATACTGAAGTGATATATTCTCTTGAAGCTTACTTCCTGCTATGTCTGTGGAGAGTAGGCATAAGCAGGTACCTGTTAAAATCTGATGAAACTGAGGATCAGATGGTCGAGGAAGCTTGCTAAAGCTACTAAATAAGAATTGGAGTCTTGTCTTTCAGAAGTCATTGAGGTAAGGGTCTGCCACCTTCTGAAAGCATTACAGGAAAATATAGAGGCTGGGGTATAAGACAGTAAGATTCTGAGCTGGAAAAAGAAACTGCGAACAATAGAGCTTATTTGACAGAGACCTGAGCTCAGAGCGAATTCTGGAAAGCAGAATTTAGATTTGTTAGCCAAAATAGCCTCTTATTGGCTGCTCAAATCTTTCTTTAATATAGCGTGTCTCCCTTTGGGAAAAGAAAGGCTTCTGGGTAATTCACAGGGACTTGTCAAACAACTTCAATTTTGAATTTCAGTTTCTCCCTCTCCTATTCTGCTTTCCTAGTTTTCTCTTTTAGTTGGATCTTGTTCCTTGATCTTAAATCTATTTCTATTATGTTGGTTTTCCTTGACATGCTGGCCAACCTCAGAGATTCATCTCATACCTCAAATGACTAGACAAAATGACACAAATATAATGATGTCCAAGTGGTATTTTAAGGAGTGAGGCCTGGAGTTAAAATCAGAGTGATGGCGCAGCGGTAGGGCGTTTGCCTCACACGTGGCTGACCCAGGATGGACCTCAGTTCGATCCCTGGCATCCCATATGGTCCCCTGAGCCAGGAGCAATGCAGAGCCAGGAATAACCCCTGAGCATCAACAGGTGTGGCCCCAAAACAAAAAACAACAACAAAAAATATCACATTTTCTAGCAGGAATGCTTCTCTGGGATTTTCCATAGAAATGCAATTTAACCTCTTTCTGCCATCTTTCTGTGCCACCACCATGGTGCGCATGAACGTGCTGGCCGATGCCCTCAAGAGCATCAACAATGCCGAGAAGCAAGGCAACTGCCAGGTGCTCATCATCAGGCCGTGCTCCAAGGTCATTGTGAGGTTCCTGACAGTGATGATGAAGCATGGTTACATTGGTGAATTTGAAATCATCGACGATCACAGAGCTGGGAAAATTGTCGTGGACCTAACAGGCAAGCTGAACAAGTGTGGTGTGATCAGCCCCAGATTTGACGTGCAGCTCAAAGATCTAGAGAAGTGGCAGAACAATCTATTCCCGTCCCGTCAGTTCGGTTTCATTGTACTGACAACCTCAGCTGGCATCACGGACCATGAAGAAGCGAGATGAAAACACACAGGAGAGAAAATCCTGGGATTCTTTTTCTAGGGATGTAATTCCTGAGTCAAGAAAAAGCCTCTATGAAAAAAAAAAAAAAAGAAATGCAATTTAAAAAACAGACAAAATCTCTTCTGAATCAGTGTGTTTGGAAAAATTACCACTACCTCAAAAATAGTTTTAAAAGGTTCTTTGGTAGCTTTGGTTGGCTGAAGATGAAGCCACTTTCTCTGGGTCTCTGGGTGAGTAAAGGCAAAAATCACCCTTTAAGCTTACGAAGAATTTTAGTCAAGGAAAACAAAACAAAACAAACAAACAAACAAACAAACAAAAAAATCAGAGCACAAGTGGAACAGGATGGGCCAACTCAGGGCATGAATATGGCATGGCAGAAAGCAGCCTATTGGATTTCTGATTTTTTTTTGTTTTTTGGGCCATACCCAGCAGCGATCAGGAGTTACTCCTGGCTCTCTGCTCAGAAATCGATCCTGGCAGGCTCGGGGGATCATATGAGGTGCCGGAATTCGAACCATCATCCTTCTGCATGCAAGGCAAATGCCCTACCTCCAAGCTATCATTCCGCCCCATGGATTTCTGATTTTATGGTTTTTGGGCCACACCTGGCGGTGCTCAGGGGTTACTACTCCTGGCTATCTGCTCAGAAATAGCTCCTGGCAGGCACGGGGGACCATATGGGACACCGGGATTCGAACCAACCACCTTAGGTCTTGGATCGGCTGCTGCAAGGCAAACAATGCTGTGCTATCTCTCCAGGCCAAGATTTCTGATTTTAGGCTCACAAAAAACTTCTCCCATTCCTGAGCAAACAGTAGAAGCCTGAAAATGTATAAGAAAATCCTTAGGGGCCGGAGAGATAGCACAGCGGTAAGGCATTTGCCTTAGATGCAGAAGGATGGTGGTTTGAATCCCAGCATCCCATAAGGTTCCCCGAGTCTGCCAGGAGCGATTTCTGAGCATAGACCTAGGAGTAACCCCTGAGCGCTGCTGGGTGTGACCCAAAAAAAAAAAAGAAAAGAAAAGAAAAGAAAAGAAAACCCTTAGCTTTCTGCTGCAATGATTCTAAAAAAATCAGCAATGTCTACTGAATACTTTCTGGGTGCTTGGGTGCTACATGCGTACACTTGTATGGGCATGTGGGAGAGGAGAAGCATAGGAGTACAGGTACTTTGCCAGAGGTCCATAGTATATACTACAGGTACATAACCATAAGCTATGGCTCTTGGTTTACAGAATTAAAGACCATTTTCTTGTTAAGGAAATAGAGTAAATATGAAAAAATAAATAGCATTATAGTGTAGGAAAAAATAGGAGCCACATTCAGTATAAAGTAAAATTGTTGTACAAATTAAATGAAGGTAACTTAATAATAGTTACAGAAAGCTTCAAGAAGTAGAATTTGAGCTGGGCATTAAATAGTAGCGAGAAGAAATATATGGAAGAGCGAGACAGGTGAAAGCATAGAGAGGCAGATGCATGCATACCATGTATACAGATGAGGAGAAAAAGGCAAGTCTAGGTCAAAGAAAATCATGATGGATGGATACCATGGAGCTAGATTATGAAAAGTCTTAAAATTCAAGTCTTAATAGCCTAACAATAAGGTAAAATGTAAAGACACTGACAGATTTTGAGACGAGGAGAACTTAAGGAAGACTTCCATTTTTTAAATTTTTTTAAATTTTTTTATTTATTTATTTTTTTGGTTTTTGGGCCACACCCGGTAATGCTCAGGGGTTACTCTGCTCCTGGCTTGGGGGACCATATGGGACACCGGGGGATTGATCCACGGTCCGTCCTAGGCTAGCGCAGGCACCTTACCTTTAGCGCCACCGCCCAGCTCAAGACTTCCATTTTCAATAAAATGAAAGATGAAATAGAATGAGACTAGGCAAGAAGGTCAACTAGGAGAGTCTGGGGAAATCCAAGCATACTGAGAGTAGTGGTAGAAAGAATAAGAAGATATAGGACAGAGAGAATTTGCAAAAATAATAAACTTATCATCAATATTTTACAACTACTGATATTGACTAATAGAAAGGAGATGATTTAGGGGAAATGAAGTTAAGTTCAGTTAACAAAAAGATTCCAGTGAAAATATCCTGCCAAAAAAAGTGTTCAATAACCGGTTGGAATTGGACTAAAAAGATAGTACATTGGGCAAAGCATTTGTCTTGCCTGTGGTTGACCTGAGCTCAGTCCCCAGTATTGCATATGGTCTCCGGAGCATCGCCAAGACTGATTCTTGGCACAGAGCCAGGAGTGAATCCTGAACAACGGGTGTGGCTCAATAAAACAAAACAAAAAACAAGAAGTTGACATAAGGCATGAGAGATAGCTCAATAGGCTGGAGCACATGCTTTGCAGGAAGCTTAAGTTCAACCCCTGGCACTACATAAGTCTTGAAACCTCTCCTGGAACAAGTCCCCCAAAATCCAGAACGTTGAAAATATATGTGACAGTTGTTTTTTTGTTTGTTTTTAGGCCACCTAATATTGCTCAGAGGTTACTCCTGGCTCTGTGCTCAGGAATCACTCCTGGTAGGCTAAGTGGATTCTATGGGATGCTGGGGATCAAACCTGAGTTGGCCACATTCAATGGAAAAAACGCTACCTGTTGTGCTATTACTCTGGCCTCGAGATAGTAGTTTTTAATTTAAGGATGTGATAATTACCAGTCTATATAAGGTAGCTGAGCCATGTCTAATTAAGATGAATATTCCAAAACAGAAAGCCAAGGGTCTACAAAGCTCATTTCTAATATTTTTACTGCCTCAGTCCCAACCTTTACTTCCCCCCATCCTCCCATGTAGGTGCAGCTAATGACAGCTCACCACATAGAATGATAAGTGCAGTTAGAGATATAACTACACTGAAAACTATCATAACAATGTGAATGAATGAGGGAAAAAGAAAGCCTGTCTTGAGTACAGGTGTGGGTGGGGTGGGGAGCAGGTGGATCTGGGAAATTGGTGGTGGGAATCCTGCACTGGTGAAGGGGGGTGCTCTTTATATGACTGTAATCATACAACTACAATTATATTTGTAATCACGGTGTTTAAATAAAGATAATTAAAAAAAAAAGAAATTACTCGGGGCCAGAGAGATAGCATGGAGGTAGGCCTTGCATGCAGAAGTGCAGTGGATTGAATTCCGGCATCCCATATGGTCCCCTGAGCTTGCTGGGGGTGACTTCTGAGCATAGAGCCAATAGTAACCCCTGAGTGCTGTCGGGTGTGACCCAAAACCTAAAAACAAACAAACTAGGGCCCGGGAGATAGCACAACGGTGTTTGCCTTGCAAGCAGCCAATCCAGGACCTAAGGTGGTTGGTTCGAATCCCGGTGTCCCATATGGTCCCCCGTGCCTGCCAGGAGCTATTTCTGAGCAGACAGCCAGGAGTAACCCCTGAGCACCACCGGGTGTGGCCCAAAAACCAACCAAACAAACAAACAAACAAACTAACAAACAAATTACTCTTGGAGGGTTCGGGGGACCATATGGAATTCCAGGTATTGAATCTGTGTCAGCTGTGTGCAAGACAAATGCCCTACCTATTAAGCTATCGCTCCAGTCCTCAACTTTGATAATTTTACTCTAAATGTACCTCTTTCAATAAACTTTCTCTAGTTAATAACAGTTAAAATTAATTTTCTTAGTATTAGTCAAAATTTTTGTGGAGGAATTTGGGCCACACCCAGTAGTGCTCAGGACTTCACTTCTGGCTCTGTGCTCAGGAATCACTCCTGGTGATGCTCAGGGAACCATGTGGGGTGGCAGGGATTAAATTCAGGTTGGGGGGCCCGGAGAGATAGCACAGTGACGTTTGCCTTGCAAGCAGCCAATCCAGGACCAAAGGTGGTTGGTTCGAATCCCAGTGTCCCATATGGTCCCCTGTGCCTGCCAGGAGCTATTTCTGAGCAGACAGCCAGGAGTAACCCCTGAGCATCGCCGGGTGTGGCCCAAAAACAAAAAACAAAAAACAAGAAAATAAATTCAGGTTGGCTGTGTACAAAGCAATTCTATCTGCTGTACTAAGAATCTGCTCCCTGTATTACTCACTTGTACTTGTACTTGACTATACCTATTGTATTTCACGTACATATGCTTTAGTAAGTGAATTATGTTCTTTCCTAAAACTTTTCCCAGATTTTCCTTTCTTTTTATTTCTTCAAGCTTCCTACGCCTCCTAGGGGTCCCCATCAGGGTATACCTGAAAGGTAGTACACAGAGGCCATGCAGTGCCTGTGATAGAATCCAGGGCTGTATGCATACCAGGTATGAGCTCTAATCCTTTAAACTATCTTCCTGAATTCTTTGTAGATTTTCGTTTTTCTTTTTTTTTTTTTTGGCTGGGTGCTGGTGGCCCCTTTTTATTATTATTGTTAGATATATCTAAGAAGCCAGTTGCTTGCTTTAAGACTTTCTTCAGGCCCGGAGAGATAGCATAGCGGTGTTTGCCTTGCAAGCAGCTGATCCAGGACCAAAGGTGGTTGGTTCGAATCCCGGTGTCCCATATGGTCCCCTGTGCCTGCCAGGAGCTATTTCTGAGCAGACAGCCAGGAGTAACCCCTGAGCATCGCCGGGTGTGGCCCAAAAACCAAAAAGAAAAAAAAAAAAAAGATAAAAAGACTTTCTTCAGACAATAGCAGCTGGGCACACAGGGTTGTGCTTGGGGAAGCTCAGAATTCACTTCCAGCACTGCTTGGGAGACAACAGAAAGCTGTGGTCCAGCCTTTTGAGATATCTCCCTGGCAACCTCCCCTCCCGACCTAGGTTTTCTTTTTTGTTGTTGTTTTTTGTTTTGTTTTGGGGTCACACCCAGTGTCGCTCAGGAGTTATTCCTGTCTCCGTACTGAGAAATTGTTCCTGGCAGGCTCAGGGACCATATGGGATACTGGGATTTGAACCGCTGCCCATCCTGATCGGCTGCTTGCAAGGGAAACACCCTACTTCTGTGCTATCTCTCCGGACCCCCCACCTAAGTATTTTTGTTGTTGTTATTTTTGGGTCAAACTCAGTGGCACTTACGGGTTTCTCCTGGCTCAACACTCAGAAATCACTCTTTGCAGGCATGGGGGAACCATATGGGATGCCAGGATTTGAACCACCATCTGTCCTTGGTCAGCTGCGTGCAAGACATATACCCTGCTGCTGTGCTATCTCTCTGGCCCCACCACCGAGGTTTTCTTAAGTACATTAATGACAGTGTTTCCACTCAAAGTAATTGCAACCTAAAAGCTCCTAACAATATATCTTATATATGTAGTAGATATTAAATAAATATTTTCTGGATTTATAAGGAATGAGAGATATCTGAGAGAAGTGCTTTTTTTCATGTACAGAAGTATGGAGAATAGTTTCTCCTCACTATTTATTGAATGGTATTCTGGCTGTAAGTCTTAGAGAACTGTGTCTTCCTGATCTATTTATTTATTTATTTATTTATTTATTTGGATTTTGGGTCACATCCGGCAGCACTCAGGAGTTACTCCTGGCTCTACCCTCAGAAATCGCTCCTGGCAGGCTTGGGGGAACATATGGGATGCCGGGATTCAAACCACCATTCTTCCACATACAAGGCAAACACCCTACCTCCATGCTAATCCTCTGGCCCCATTACCTGATTTATTAATTGAAATAATAACTACCAATTAAATCTCCAATTGATTAAATATTAAAATAAGCTTGCATACCCCAGCGAAGTTAGAATTCGTATGGATCAGTAGAAAAAGCTGACATTGTTACTGTAAAGAAATACAGAACTGAAGGTACTTGAATTGCTCATGGCTGACCCGGGTTCAATCACTGGCACTGACTGTATATGGTCCCCCAGCACGCCAGCAGTAACCCCTGGGGCAGAGCCAGAAGTAAGTTCTGATCTCCATAGTGCGGCCTCCCCCAAAAACCGAACAAAAAAATCAATAAAAGAAAAAAAAAAGGCCACTTTGGTTGGTGTATCTAGCGTAAAATGGCATAACAGCATTGCTGCATATTTTTGAGCAGTTGATGAGAACATTCCCTTGAGAACAGCATATGTAAGCAAAACAATTTCTAAAACAACTGGTGAGAGGTTCCAGCTCACCCAAATGGCTTAGAAAAGTCTTGTTTGAGCTTAGTGTCAGGATTCACAAGGGAAGCTGAATTTACGAACTGACAATCTGTCAACTGGGGGAAAAACTGACACCGGGTGGAAGAGAATCAGACAGACTAGGTCAGCTTTCTTCCCTTCTTTTGTTTACCTATTTACTGTAGACAGGGATAAATATCGAAGGCAGTGCTTTTGTAAATCTTCCAATGTCTTAATAAAAAGAAGGCAAGGAGGGAATTGACTAAAAAGAGCTAACAGGAAATCTCAGTACACCTACCCTCAAAAACTGCAGAACACAATCTTCTATTAAAAACAGTGGAGGGCACAATAGATTGGGGAGTTTTTAGTGTTCTGTTTTCCTGATGAAATGCAGATCACGTCAGGGCTCTTAATGGGAGAAGGGGAGTACAGCTCCCAGTACATCTGGTCCCTGGTATTAATCTTAACTGTCTGGTGATATCAAGGCACGTGGCTTCTGGGGCAGCAAATACCTGCAATGATGACTGAATCGGTTCGGGCTGGGCCAAATTTCAATGTCATCTCATGCTTGTGTTTATGAACTGCCAGGTGGTCCTCGTTTGTAAATCTCTGAAACGAAATAGAAATGGAGATTTGGAAAAAAAGTATTCAATGCCCCCTTTAAATATCCCGTCAAACAGTCTATAATAAGAACGGTCTCTGGAAAAAGAGATTCAGAAGGGGAACAGAAGGGAGAAAACAATGAAAATGATGGAAAAGAAGAGATAGTTTAAAAAAAGAAAACGAGGAAGGGGAAAATAGTATTAGAAAAGCAGGGAGGAGAGGGGAAGAGAAAGACCAGACCACCAACTGTTCTGTAAAATCAGGTCCAAGTGAGAGAAACCGACAGATTGTTGGTGAAAAGCAGTCTGGGCAGGAGGCTCCAAATGAAAACAAAACAAAACACAAAAAAACCAGTAAGGCAAACTTTAGACTCCAAGGGGAAAATAATTTTTAATAATAATGATAATAAAAAAGAGAGGAAAAGAGAAAGCCTGGGCACTCAGTGGTCATCACAGGAACAGGAAATCCAGAACGAAGCTCTCCATGGTAGGGCTGAAGTGGACTATTTATGAGGGGGCTAACAGGGAGATAAATTATGCAGGATTAGGAGAACCATTTAACTTCCTGGCCTCCACAGTGCTACAGCAGGCGCCTGCCCAGCTATTTGGCTCAGAGTTTTAATGACCCAGGATGGAGCTGTAGAGGACAGAGGCCCAATGGCCAGCAGTAATGACACATGCCAGCCCCATCGGCCAAATGCTATCTCCCCTCATCGGCAACCCGCCTGGGCTCCATCAGCCATAAAGGGACCGGTGCAGTGTTTCTGGTTGTATAATTGTAGAGTAAAAACTCAAGCAAAAATCTTTGTGAGGGTAGGGAAAGCCTGTAGTGAGGATGAAGGAAGGGATAAAGGAGATGGTGAGAGTTTATTTACTTAGGGACTTCGGTGAAAAAACAATGAAAAGGTGAGGCTGAATCTGCCTTAGTTTATGACTACGTAAGGCAGGGTTACCGGACAATAACTCATTCTCATACCCCTTCTTTAGAAGGGGAAGGGGAAGAGAACAGATGAACAGCAGTAATTCAAAAGAACGATTTAACTCCGCCCCCTCCCAATTCCCATTGAGGCTGGCTGGCCATGTTCCTTCATTACAACACGCCTTTGACACAGTAACAGCTTGGATGCTGCAGTTTTCCCACAGCTCTTTCACCAAGTCTCTAAAATGTGGCTCCATTTGGCTTTTTGTTTCTAAAATTAATGATGGGTTAGACTCCTATTCTAGTAAGGCAGTCTAGTCCCCTCTTCATTAGATGCTTTCCATATACCCTTAACCCTTTTCCCACAGTTCTTCTATTTATTTATTAAAGTTGTTTTTGCTTTGGGGGCCACACCTGGCAGTGCTCAGGACTTACTCCTGACTCCGCACTCAGGGATCACTCCTGACAGGCTCAGGGGGTAAGAAGGGGTGCCACGGATTGAACCAGGGTTGGCCGCACATAAGGCAAGTCCTCTATCCACTGTACTATTTCTCTGGCCCTCTATAGTTCTTAAAAATTTTGGAGTCAGGGACCGGAGAGATAGCACAGCGGTAGGGCATTTGCCTTGCACGCAGCCGACCACAGATGGACGGTGGTTCGAATCCCAGCATCCCATATGGTCCCCTGAGCCTGCCAGGAGCGATTTCTGAGCACAGAGCCAGGAGGAACCCCTGAGCGCTGCCGGCTGTGACCTAAAAACTAAACAAACAGACAAACAAAAACAAACTTTGGAGTCATACCCTTCTGTAATAGGGGACCACTTCCAGCAGTGTTTAAGAGTTCATAAAGCTCTGGGGATCAATCCCAGGCCTTTTACATGCAAGGCATAAACTCACTCCTGGACCCTCCATAGTTCTTAACTATAAATCAAATAGGAATTGGTTATTCCAGTTCCTATCCAGTCAAGAAAACTACACCAAATTGTACTTTACCTTAAAGTAGCTTTCCTTAAATTTGTTAAATTTGTTCTGCTTCCTTTCACAACTAAGGATAGCTAAGGGTCTAAAATTCTTCTAGACCAGTTGGATAGGCCTGAGGGCACAGAAAAATTTTAACTGAAAGTCTGAATAGCCAAGAAGTTAAAAAAACAAACAGACAACCACCTGGGATGTGGCTCAGTCAGAGTCTTACAAGTGGGAGGATACAAGGTTGATCTCTGGCACTGGCCCACATTGCTGAGTGTAATCCTGGTACACAGCCTGCAAACACACTAGTCAGGGTACAACCCTTGGGACACTGCTACAGTAATAAAGGAAGGGAAAGGGGAGGGGGAAAGAAGAGTGTCTCAGTGATTTTCTTTATTGATGGTTGACACTGGACATCAACCTTTCCTTCTTTTCCTTAGTGGGGGGGTGGTGGTGGTGGCCACATTTGGCTATTGCAAGGCCAGCACTCTATCCACTGTACCATCTCTCCAACCCCCTAACCCTATAATTAAGATAAACTTCTCTTGTTTTTTTTTTTTTTTTTTTTTTTTTTTGCCAACACCTGGTGGTGCTTAGGGGTTACTCCTGGCTGTCTGCTCAGAAATAGCTCCTGGCAGGCACGGGGGACCATATGGGACACCTGGATCGGCTGCTTGCAAGGCAAACGCCGCTGTGCTATCTCTCCGGGCCCAAACTTCTCTTGTTTTAAGAAGAGTAGACTGGGGTAAGGAAATTTTTAGGAAGTCAGCCCCAAATGTCTAAACTATGGAAACAATTCTAGGAACTTAGTGTATATTTTTGGTAGTGTATAAAAGTCTTTTTGCTGTTGTTGTTTAGGCCACACCCTGTGGCACTCAGGGGTTAATCCTGCCTCTTTGTTCAGAAAGTGCTCCTTACAGGCTCGGGGGACCATATGGGATGCCGGGGATTGAACCCGTGTCTGTCCTGGGTCAGCAGTGTGCAAGGCAAACACCCTACCACTGAGCTACCACTCTGGCCCCTGTAAGACTTTTATGCACATGCCTACCCACTTCTTCAAAGTTTCTGGGTTTGGCAGTTTTATGAAGAGAATAGGCTTCTTTTCTTCTTTTCCTATAGTGGTGATATTTAGGATTTTTTTTTGTTTGTTTTTGTTTTTGGGCCACAACCGGTGACATTCAGGGGTTACTCCTGGCTATGAGCTCAGAAATCGCGCTTGGCTTGGGGGACCATATGGGACGCCTCGGATCGAACCGCAGTCCATCCTAGGCTAGCGCAGGCAAGGCAGGCACCTTACCTCTAGCACCACCAGGCTGGCCCCTATTTAGGAATATTTTAATGAAAAAAGTAGTATGAAAAAGTAATTATAAATCTGAGAAACCGGGGCCGGGAAGGTGGCGCTAGAGGTAAGGTGTCTGCCTTACAAGCGCTAGCCAAGGAACGGACCACGGTTCGATCCCCCGGCGTCCCATATGGTCCCCCCAAGCCAGGGGCGATTTCTGAGCATAGCCAGGAGTAACCCCTGAGCGTCAAACGGGTGTGGCCTAAAAACAAAACAAAACAAAAAAAATCTGAGAAACCGGGCCCAGAGAGATAAGATAGCACAGTGACGTTTGCCTTGCAAGCAGCCGATCCAGGACCAAAGGTGGTTGGTTCGAATCCCGGTGTCCCATATGGTCCCCCAGTGTCCCATATGGTCCCCTGTGCCTTCCAGAAGCTATTTCTGAGCAGACAGCCAGGAGTAACCCCTGAGTACCGCCGGGTGTGGCCCAAAAACAAAAACAACAAAAAATAAATAAATCTGAGAAACCACTGGGAGCAAGTTTTGGAATGTAGTGACACGGGGGCTGAGTGGGTCAAAGAGAAGATCCTCAGGTCTTGATTAGACTTCTCAGCCTCATTACAATGTTTCAATTTCCTTTATTTTTTTTTTATTGTTATTTGGTTTTGGGGCCACACCCGGTGATGCTCAGGGGTTACTCCTGGCTGTCTGCTCAGAAATAGCTCCTGGCAGGCATGGGGGACCATGTGGGACACCGGGATTCGAACCAACCACCTTTGGTCCTGGATCGGCTGCTTGCAAGGCAAACGCCGCTGTGCTAGCTCTCCGGGCCCAATGTTTCAATTTCCAATGCATCAAGGGATCATTTATATTTGCGAATGTAGTAAAGGGAGAAAGGAAAAAACTTAACACACCCACACATACCTCAAAGTCATAATTTGCATTTGTACTTAATAAACCCTCCATTCCATCCCTTGACTTCAAGATGCTGCTGTTTACTAGGTGAGTCACATCCTGCTTTGAATGCTTTATGGCTCTTGAATGAATCATTTCAAATTACAGGATTGTTCAACAAATAAATACAACCAGAGCAGTGGCAACTTACATGCTTCATGTGTGAGCAAAGTAATTTAGAGAGGAAAAGAAAGAAAAGGAAATGTCTTCCCAAAATATACCAAGAAAAAAATTTGTCAGGGGAGTAAATAAGGATAAACTAAAGGATAGGGTAACCCATCACAGTGTACATAAGATTAATTCCTGCGTGGATTGATAGATTTTCTATTTGGGGAAGTCAGAGAAGATTCTGGCAGCTGACCTAAATGAGTCCATTATAAAAGGAATATTGATAACAGAGACATTTGACAGCTGGGCTAGCAGTAGTCTAGGAACATATAATATCTTCAAGAATAAAGATTCTGAGGGGCTCGGAGAGATAGCACAGCGGTGTTTGCCTTGCAAGCAGCCGATCCAGGACCAAAGGTGGTTGGTTCAAATCCCGGTGTCCCATATGGTCCCCTGTGCCTGCCAGGAGCTATTTCTGAGCAGACAGCCAGGAGTAACCCCTGAGCAATGCCGGGTGTGACCCAAAAACCAAAAAAAAAAAAAAAAAAAAAAGAAGATTCTGAAAGGGCCCGGAGAGATAGCACAGCAGCATTTGCCTTGCAAGCAGCCGATCCAGGACCAAAGGTGATTGGTTCAAATCCCGGTGTCCCACATGGTCCCCTGTGCCTGCCAGAAGCTATTTCTGAGCAGACAGCCAGAAGTAACCCCTGGGCACTGCCGGGTGTGAACCAAAAACCAAAAAAAAAAAAAAAAAAGATTCTGAAGCTGGAGAGATAAATAGCACAGCGGTAGGGCATTTGCCTTACATGCAGCTGATTCAAACAGAAAGTGGTTCAAATCCCGGCATCCCACATGGTGCCTGCCAGGAGCAACTTCTGAGCGCAGAGCCAGAAGTAACCCCTGAAAGATGCCAGGTGTGACCCAAAAACCAAAACAACAACAACAAACAAAAAGAATAAAGATTCTGAAGGCTGGAGAGAGAGCACAGTAGTAGGACATTTGCCTTGCACACGGCCAACCCACGACTTATGGTGGTTTGAATCCCAGCATCCCATAAGGTCCCCCGAGCCTGCCAGGAGTGATTTCTGAGTGCATAGCCTAGAGTAACCCCTGAGTGAAGCTGGGTGTAACCCAAAAAAACAAAAAACAAAAAAACAAACAAATGAGCCCGGAGAGGGCGTTTGCCTTGCAAGCAGTTGATCCAGGACCAAAGGTGGTTGGTTCAAATCCCCGTGTCCCATATGGTCCCACGTGCCTGCCAGGAGTCATTTCTGAGCAGACAGCCAGGAGTAAATAAACCCTGAGCAACACCGGGTGTGGCCCAAAAACAAAAAAATACAAACAAAAAATAATAAAGATTCTGGAGGGTAGAGAGATAGAATAGCGGTAGGGCATTTGCCTTGCATGCAGCTGACCCAGGACCTACGGTGGTTCGATTCCTGACATCCCTTGTGGTTCCCCGAGGGAGTGACCCCTGAGCATTGTCAGGTGTGACCCAAAAAACAAAAAAGAAATAAAAAGAATAAAGATTCGGGGCCAGAGAGCTAGCACAGAGGTAAGGCGTTTGCCTTTCATGAGAAGGACAGTGGTTCGAATCCTGGCATCCCATATGGTTCCCTGTTCCTGCCAGGGGCGATTTCTGAGCATAGAGCCAGGAATAACCCCTGAGCGCTGCCAGGTGTGACCCAAAATCAAAAACAAACAAACAAACAAACAAAGAATAAAGATTCTAGCTGGTGGGGCCAGAGTGATAGCAGAGCAGGTAGGGTGTTTGCCTTGCATGTGGCTGACCTGGATTCCATATCTGACATCCCATATGGTGGGACCCCAATCCTGCCAGGAGTAACTCTTGTTGCTTCTGGGTGTGGTCTCCCAAAAACAAAAACAAAACAAAAGATGCTAGCTGGAGTAATAGCACATTGGGTGAGGTGTTTTGTCTTGTGGTTGACAGAATTCAATCCCAAGCACCACATATGGTCCCCAAGCCCTGCCAAGAGTGATCTCTGAGTGCAGAGTCTGGAGTAATTCCTATGCATTACCAGATGTGGTCCAGAAATAAACAAGCAAAGAATTAGAATCCTGGGGGCAAGAGAGCTAGAACAGGTTTAAGACCCATGATTTTCAGTCCCCAGCAACACCTAATAAGTCCCAATCCCATCATAAGGATCTTTTTGTTCATGGAAGTATCCCAAGTACCAAGGAATAATTAGTCTCATATGTAATATTACACAATTAATAAATGTTTTCCAGATAAATGCAAAATTAACTTAAGAGAGCATAACAATTAAAATGCTGAAAGTATCCTCAACTTACAAAACAGTATTGCTTATATGCATGAAGGTGATAGGTTCATCATTCATATACAAAATAATAGCGTGTGTGTGTGTGTGTGTGTGTGTGTGTGTGTGTGTGTGTGAAAGGTAGATAACACAGCAGGTAGGGTGCTTGCCTTGCATGCAGCCACCGAAGGTTAGGTTCCCAGCACCCTAAATGGTTCTCCAAGCCTTACTAGGAGTGATACCTGAGTTCAGAGCAGGAATAGGCCCTGAGCACTGTCAGGTGTGACCCCCAAACCAAACCAAAAAAAGAGGTGATATTTTAAATATCATCTCTTTCCTGTGGAACTAAAAGCTGGGTCCATTCTTTTTTTTTCTTTTCTTTTTGCAGTTTTTGGGTCACACCTGGCAGCACTCAGGGGTTTACTCCTGGCTCTATGCTCAGAAATTGCTCCTGGTGGCTCAGGGGACCATATGGGATGCTGGGATTCAAATCACCAACCTTCTGCATACAAGGCATACCTTACCTCCAGGCTATCTCTCCGACCCCGAGGCTGGGTCCATTCAAGAAGACTAGCCTAGTAGAGAGATTCCAAAAAAGAAATAGAATCTCAAAAATTAAAACAATAGGATAGGAAATGATAGTACAGCTAGTGAGATGCTTGCCTTGCAATGGCCAACCCAGGTTCAATTTCCAGCATCCCATATGGTCCCCTGAGCCTTCCAGGAGTGATTATTGAGTGCAGAGCCATGACAGACCTCTAAGCACTGCCAAACAAAATAAAAAACAAAGTCAAAAGGACACAAAGGGGGCCGGGCGGTGGCGCTGGAGGTAAGGTGCCTGCCTTGCCTGCACTAGCCTAGGACGGACCGCGGTTCGATCCCCCGGCGTCCCATATGGTCCCCCAAGAAGCCAGGAGCAACTTCTGAGCGCATAGCCAGGAGTAACCCCTGAGCGTCACAGGGTGTGGCCCAAAAACCAAAAAAAAAAAAAAAAAAGGACACAAAGGTTTCAAAGGACTGGAGTGCATACCTGCATATGCAAGAACCTGGATTTGATCTCTAAAGCCATGATGCCATTGTACAATATGGCCTGCAGTTCTTAGCAATGAACAGTCATCCTTCACTGGCAAGCTGAGTGTAAGGCTCTGGGCCCCATGCCTGATGATGAACATCTTCCCACCCCCACCAAATGGAAAAAAGTGAAACTGGCAGCAAAAGGGATTTAAATAATTGGAAAGTAACTTGAGGTATATATTAACTTAGCAAAAGTTACTTTTAGGGACTGGAGAGATAGCACAGTGGTAGGGCATTTGCCTTGCATGCAGCAGACTCAGGACAGATGGTGGTTTGAATCACAGCATTCCATATGGTTCCCTGAGCCTGCCAAGAGGGATTTCTGAGCACAGAGCCAGCAGCGACCCTGAGCTGCGCCGGGTGTGACCCAAAAACCAAAACCAAAACCAAAAATCAAAGTCACTTTTAAAGGTGTTTTGTGTATTTTTTTTTCTTTTTTTTTTTTTTAATTTTTTTTTATTTTTGGGCCACACCCGTTTGACGCTCAGGGGTTACTCCTGGCTATGTGCTCAGAAATCGCCCCTGGCTTGGGGGGACCATATGGGACGCCGGGGGATCGAACCGCGGTCCGTTCTTGGCTAGCGCTTGTAAGGCAGACACCTTACCTCTAGCGCCACCTTCCCGGCCCCGTTTTGTGTATTTTTTAAAATTACTTTATTTAGGGGCTGGAGAGATAGCATGGAGGTAAGGCGTTTGCCTTTCATGCAAAAGGTCATCAGTTCAAATCCCAGTGTCCCATATGGTCCCCCGTGCCTGCCAGGAGCAATTTCTGAGCATGGAGCCAGGAGTAACCCCTGAGCACTGCCGGGTGTGACCCACAAACCACACACACAAAAAAATTACTTTATTTAAACACCATGGTTACAAGGTAATAATAGTATTTTATTTCAAACATACAAACTTGTGGCCATGCCTATTGACTCCATCACCCAGAAACACCATTTTCCCTATGGTCCTGCCTCATCACCCCTCTGCAAGTCCCTTTAGGGACACCAATCTGACCAAACTTCAGGTACACCAATTTGGGGAGTGATATCAAGAGGGCTTTTTAGAGCAAGTGTGGGCACCCTCCCCCCATATCTTCCTCCTATAGGGAAGCCTGGCAGCTGTAACCACACCCACAAATGCAATCGCCATATTCAAACTGGGCCAGCTCCTTAGACTCACTCTTTTCTTGAATGAGATGTGAATCGAGTCATGAAAGACTATGGGGTACACTGGCCCATGCAGAAGAAAGCTGGCCATCTCAGGAGGAGATGGTTCACTTGTATTTCTTTTTTGTTTTGCTTTGTTTTGTTTTTGGGACACACCCGATGACGTTCAGAGGTTACTCCTGGCTATGTGCTCAGAAATTACTCCTGGCTTGTGGGACCATATGGGACGATTGGGGATCGAACCGTGGTCTGTCATAGGTTAGCGCATGCAAGGCAAACGCCCTACCACTTGCGCCACTGCTCTGGCCCCTCACTTGTATTTCTTTTTTCTTTTTTTTTTTTTGTGGGTTTTGGGTCACACCCAGCAGTGCTCAGGGGTTTATTCCTGGCTCCAGGCTCAGAAACTGTTCCTGGCAGTCACGGGGGACCATATGGGACGCCGGGATTCGAACCGATGACCTCCTGCATGAAAGGCAAACGTCTTACCTCCATGCTATCTCTCCAGCCCAGACACTTGTATTTCTTATAAATTTTTGTTTGTTTTTGTGTCACACCCGGCAGCGCTCAGGGATTACTCCTGGCTCTATGCTCAGAAATTGCTCCTGACAGGCGTGGGGGACCTTATGGGATGCCGTGATTCGAACCACCATTCTTCTGCATCCAAGGCAAATGCCCTATCGCTGTGCTATCTTTCCGGCCCATGCCTTTTATTTTCTATTTTTCATTAGTGTTTTCTGTCCAACTCAGACCTACCCAAACCTGAAAAACTAAAAGAAAATTTGTTTTTAATTTTTTTTGGGGGGGAGGAGTTTGGGTCACACCTGGCAGTGCTCAGGAGTTACTCCTGGCTTTGTGCTCAGAAACTGCAGGAACGGGGAACCATATGGGATGCCATGATTTGAACCACCATCCATCCTGGATAGGCTGCATGCAAGGTAAATGCCCTACTGCTGTGCTATCTCTCTGGCCTTTGTTTTTAATTTTGTGATTTTTATATAATCCCTTTATTCTCAAACATGCCTTCCTCTATTCCCTCAATTATCTAAATTCTACCATTTTTCTTTTCTTTTTTATTTTTTTTTGGGGGGGGTCACAGTCACACCTTGTGGCGGCGGCATTCAGGGGTTACTCCTGGCTCTGTGCTCAGAAATCCATCCTGGCACAGTCGGGGGACCATATGGGGTGCCAGGGAATTTACCGGGGTCTGTCCAGAATTGGCTGCTGTGCTCTCACTCTGGCCCCCAATTCTACCATTTTTCTAAGGTCCAGACAAAATGTAGCTATTTAAATTTCTTTAATTTTCCATAATCTAGTTTTTCTTTTCTTTTTTGGGGGCCACCCCCTGTGATGCTCAGAGGTTACTCTTGGCTATGTGCTCTGAAATCACTCCTGGCTAAGAGGACCATATGGGAAGCAAGGGAACGAACCAAGGTCCGTCCTGGATGGGCCGCACGCAAGGCAAATGCTTTACTACTGTGCTATCGCTCCAACCTCATAATCTAGCTTTTCTAAACTTGTTTTTGCTTTGTTTTTGTTTTTGGGTCACATCTGGCAGCGTTCAGGAGTTACTCCTGGCTCTACTCTCAGAAATCATTCCTAGCAGGCACAGGGGACAATATGGGATGCTGGAATTCGAACCACCGTCATTCTGCATGCAAGGCAAACACTCTACCTCCATGCTATCTCTCTGGCCCCTGCTTTTCTAAACTTGTATGGTATTTGAGTGGTTTACAATACATAATTTATTAAGCCTATATTGTTTCATTCCTCATTTTTTCTAAATTTTATTATTATAACACTGTGATTATTTTTGAATTACAAGTTTTTCAGTTATATTTAAGGTATATAGGCACAGTGAATTAGGGCAATTCCCACCACCAGTGTTGACCTTCCTTTGCCTCTCTCTGTTCCCAAAATGCATCCCATACCTCCCACCTTTGCCCCCTGGTCTGCTAGTGTAACAGGTCCCCTTTGTATCTAACTTGTAGATCTTGATTCTGTTATAACACTATGATTTACCAAGTTGATCATAATACAGTTGTTTCAGGCATTACATGCACAAACATTAATCTCACCACTAGTGTGACCTTCTCTTCACCAGTTTCCCATCCACCACCATAGGTTGCCTTCATGCAGGCAAAAAGTTATTTCATGCTCTTTCCTTCCTGGGAGCTGGGAGTCTAGCAGCATGGGGTTCGGCAGGCCTCCACCATGCCAGAGGCCTTCTTAACCAGGCCTGGGGGGGGTGCGGGACTTGGGTAACCCCAGCACCCCTCTACCGCCTTGCTCCAGATCTCCAGGGCTTCCCCAGGCCACATGCCTGGGCAAGCCGGCGAGTTGGGTCCCTTGGCGGAGCTTGAAGGTACCCTAGGCTTTCCCCCATTATCCATTCGGCTCCTTAGGGAGGGTCTGGGTGGGGCTCTGAACTTCCAGCCTCCCAGCTTCTTGATGCAGTCACTGGTAATCTCTTTCCAGTCTGTATTTTCAAAATCGCGCCCCCGAGCGCACAAGATACATTAATAGTACTTACTATCACTGAATTATGTTTTTATGTATGCAGAATGTCCATTTTGTACTCTGCCCTTTTGCACACCCCTACAAAAGATCATTTTTCTCTTTAATTTCCTTAACCCCTATCATCATTACTCCTCATTTACCCTTTTTCACTTAAGTACTGTAGAGTCCTAAGTCACAGACCAAAGTGGTGCCCTGGAGTTAACACCCACCCAACTATTCCAAAAGGCATAAAAAGGACATGTATGTCTTTTCAACATTTTATGGGTGTTTTCTTTCACGGCTATAACTTTTGCTGAATATTTTCTTATACAGTGACGATCCCCCCCGCCTTTTTGTATCTTTTCTTTGTGAACTGCTCAATATGGAATTTGGTGTGAAAGAATCCCTCAGTTTAATGCTTATGTTTGAACCAAGCGATGGGTATTGTTGAACGTGTTCTTACGCCCCCATATACTCTAATAACGCCACATGGCTTTATTTCTTGTTTGCTTAGGCACACTAAAATGAGAAAATACTATACATACAAATAAGTTCTTATCTAATAGAGATGGGAACACACAAATCTTGTAGTGCAATGGGACCTTACACCCTGAACATTGACATAAAGACCTGGCACAGGCCTCAGAAGAATGGGCATTCTCCATTCACCCCTGATCTAGAGAAGACATCTATAAAACATCCAAGGTTGTCTATAACATCACCTGGAGGCAATCCTCTACCAGCGAAGACCCTACAGCTGTTCTGACATCGATCTACTCAAAAGAGATTTCCCTTAACACTGAGAAGACTTAACAACAACAATGACCTGCTTACTGAACAGGGCTTTCTGTATTGCCCCTTATTTGTGAGGTGAAACTAGAGGATACTCCACACCAGCCTGACTTCAATGTAGGATGTGCAGATTCCAGGATCTTTTTTTTTTTTTTTTTTTTTTTTTTGGTTTTTGGGTCACACCTGGCAGTGCTCAGGGGTTATTCCTGGCTCCAGGCTCAGAAATTGCTCCTGGCAGGCACAGGGGACCATATGGGGCGCCGGGATTCGAACCGATGACCTCCTGCATGAAAGGCAAACGCCTTACCTCCATGCTATCTCTCCGGCCCCGGATTCCAGGATCTTTAATACAGAAACCTGATGCCAACAATAGGACTGAGTGAAAAATAAAACTGTATTGGCACTACAGACAATGACTTGGATTGAATAAACTAGGTTGCCTGGAGCCTAGAGTTGGTCTTATGCCAGGAAACTTCAGAGGTAGTGGTCTCCTTGTATTTAGAACAAGGCTATTCCTTTCTATGACCCCCATATTTTGGTGGGCCTATGCAAACAATATTTGCCACTCTAACACCGTTTTTACTGTGCCCTTTTGACTAACCCTTAAAAAATACCTCTTAAACTTTTGATGTTAACTTAAACTAATATGTATGTGCATGAATATATAAAAAAATACTATGCCTTCAATGTTAAGGAGTCACATAAATCTCATGGCTTTGTTGCTTTGTGTACTGCTAAGAAATGTTATAATGTACTACACTCTGGGGACTTGTGGACAAAGTAATTGTACATGGGTTCTGCCTTATTTTTCTTAATGTTTTTTTGACTGTAAGTTCAATATTTAGGCATCAGCAAGGGGATTTCTTCTGAGAACTCTGTTTATGGGCGACTGTCCTTTCACTGTAACTTTACCTTGTCCTCTTTGCATCATTGTTCTCATAATTAAAAATAAAAAAGTAAAAAAGTTATTTCATACAGCTTGTTACAATTCAGAGGCAAATGGAATTAACAAAGTTTAGATCAACAAGGGTCAATTTGAAATTATTGTTATATCTCTCTATGAAGTTACTAAAGTCAGTGTCTAAGAATTTGTAGTTGGTGCTAGATGTGTATCATCTTTTAAAGTATGATTTTATTTTGGGGGGTTTTTGGGCATATCCTGTGGCACTCTGGAGTTATTCCTGGCATGCTTGGGGGACCATATGGGTTGCTGGGGATTGGCAACATATTGCCTGAGTTGGCTGCATGCAAGGCAAATGCTCTATCCACTGTGCTATTACTCCAGCCCTGTAAAGTAGATTTTAGACCACTAGAGTGTTAAAAATGTATTCCACTGGGCCAGAGAGATAGCATGGAGGTAGGGTGTTTGCCTTCAATGCAGAAGGATGGTGGTTCAAATCCCCATATAGTCCCCCTCTTGAGCCTGCCAGGAGTGATTTCTGAGAGTAGATCCAGGAGTAACCCCTGAGCACTGCCGGGTGTGACCCAAAAACAAAACAAAACAAAAAATGTGTCCTACTGTGGCAGGAGTGACAGTACAGCAGGTAAGATTCTTATATGCAGGCAGAAGATCTGTGGTTTGATCTCTGGCAACACATATAATCCCCTGAACATTGCCAGAACATTGCCAGGAGTAATTATTTTCTTCTTGTTTTTTGATTTAGGGCCACAACCAGCAGCGCTCAGGGGTTACTCCTGGCTCTGCACTCAGAAATTCCTCCTGGCAGGGTCGGGGGACCATATTGGGTATCAGGGATCAAACCATAGTCAGTCCTGGGTTGGCCACATGCAAGGCAGATACCCTACCACTGAGCTATCACTGCTCTGGCCCCCAGTGATAGGTAGTAAACCTAGGTTTCCATTATGCAAAGTATGCTTTGAAGGCACTCAGTCTATTGAGTATCTCTCAGTACAAGAGTAACTGTTGAAGAACTTTCTGACCTTTGAATTAAGATATTAACAAGAGGGGCCGGTGAGGTGGCGCTAGAGGTAAGGTGTCTGCCTTGCCTGTGCTAGCCTAGGACAGACTGCAGTTTGATCCCCCGGCATCCCATATGGTCCCCCAAGCCAGGAGCAACTTCTGAGTGCATAGCCATAAGTAACCCCTAAGCGTCACCGGGTGTGGCCCAAAACACCAAAAACCAAACCAAAACAAAACAATAAAAAGATATTAACAAGCACTTTCTGAATGATCTGATTCCACTTCCAAAGTCTATTTTACACCTTCATTATTTTGTTAGATGGTAAGATTACCTTTACCATAGAAAGAAAACTATGATTATTGCATGATGCTAGAATTACAATGCTATAGTATAAAAGCGTATTGGTACCGTTATCTTGGGGTAAATTCATTTTCTTTGGGTATCTGAATTCCATAACTTACTTTGTTATCAACTAACATGTTTTGTGTTTTTTTTTTTTTTTTTTGGTTTTTGGGCCACACCCGGCGGTGCTCAGGGGTTACTCCTGGCTGTCTGCTCAGAAATAGCTCCTGGCAGGCATGGGGGACCATATGGGACGCCGGGATTCGAACCAATCACCTTAGGTCCTGGATCGGCTGCTTGCGCCGCCACTGTGCTATCTCTCCGGCCCCAACTAACATGTTCTAACATTTATATTTACACAAATATAAATTTGTATATGTGAGCCGGCGTGGTGGCGCTAGAGGTAAGGTGTCTGTCTGCCTTGCCAGCGCTAGCCTAGGATAGACTGCGGTTCGATCCCCCGGTGTCCCATATGGTCCCTCAAGCCAGGAGTGACTTCTAAGCGCATAGTCAGGAGCAACCCCTGAGCGTCATAGGGTGTGACCCAAAAACCAAAACAAACAAACAAACACAAATTTGTATATGTAAGTCTTCTTTTGTTTTTTTGGGCCATGCCCAGTGATGCTCAGAAATCGCTCCTAGCTTGGGGGACCATATGGGATGCCAGAGATCAAACTGTGGTTTGTCCTAGGTTAGCGTGTGCAAGGCAAGATGCCCTACCACTTGCACCTCTGTTCTGGACCCTGTAAGTCTTTTTTTTTTTAATTCTCCAAATTGCTGGTGGTAATTTTAACTGCATTATTTTGAGCATTTCCTTCTATTTTTTCAGTTAGAAAGTTGTTGATAGTTGAGTTATACAATGATGCAATATCCATCCCTTCACCAGTGTTCATTTCCACCACCAATTTCCCCAGTTACCCCACCCCCAGCCTGCCTCTATGGCAGATGCTTTTCTTTCTCTCCCTTCCCCCTCTTCCTTCCTTTTTTCCCTTTTAGGCACAGTGGTTTGCAAGGGTATCATGCATATCACTTTACTTCCCTTAAATTTCCAGTTTTTGTCCAGAGTGATCATTTCCAACTACTATTGTCATAGTGGTCCCTTTTCTGTCTTAACTTCACCCCCCTCCCTCTCTGAGCATTTATTTTTAGGATCGCAACTACTTGAAAAAGATTTTTTTTGGTAAATGTAAAATTACAAAGTCATTCATGATTAAATTTCAGACATACAATGTTTCAACCATTTCCCTCTAATATGCCCCCACTTGCCATTCGCCTCTCACTAATCTGCTTCTATAAGAGACACCTATATATGTATATATATTTTTATATTTATAATGTATATATAGTTTTTATTTTTTGGTATTTGGACCACACCCGGCAGTGCTCAGGGGTTACTCCAGGCTATCTGGTCAGAAATAGCCCCTGGCAGGCATGGGGGACCATATGGGACGCCAGGATTTGAACCAACCACCTTAGGTCCTGGGTCAGCTGCTTGCAAGGCAAACGCTGCTGTGCTGTCTCTCCGGCCCCTATATGTATATTTTACACACACACACACACACACACACACACACACACACACACACACACACACATATATACATACTTATATATGTGGTTTACTGTACTGTTGTTGTAAGGGTTTACATAACACTTTTCATACACATCACCTTTCAGCACCACCTCCTCCTTCTGGTTGAAAGCTTTCTTCCACTATAGACATTGCCACTCTGTCCTGTCCTTCAGTCTCTTCAAGTGACATGTTTTCTACTAAATACTAGTTCTCATGGTCTTTGTTTTCATTGTTTTGGGGTATTTGTTATTCCACCATATGAATCTTTAATTCTGTACCAGAGAAACATTCTCTCTCCTCTAACTTCATTCAGCTCAGCATGATCTCTCTAAGTCCTTACATGGAGCAGCTAACTGCATGGACTTTATCTTTTCTTATGGCCAACTAATATTCCACTATATATGTACCATAGTTTCTTTATTTGGACATTCATTAGATGACTTCTTTAATTTTATTTATTTATTCACTGGTTTTTGGGCCACACCCAGTGGCACTCAGGGGTTACTCCTGGCAGGCTCAGGGGACCATATGGGATGCCAGGGATCTAACCCGGGTCTGTCTGAGGTTGGCCATAAGCAAGGCAAATGCCCTACCACTATGCTATCTCTCTGGCCCCCTAGATTCCCTCTTTTAATTATCGTTATTGTTTTCGGGGGCTATACCTGATGGTGTTCAGAGATTACTTTTAGCTTTGTACTCAGGGATTGCTCTTGGCAAGACATATGAAATGCAGTGGATTGAACCCAGGTCACCCATATGTAAAGTGTCCTACCCACTGCACTACCTCTCCAGGCCAACCACCATATTATTTTTATTTTCTTTTTTGGCCATACCCTGTGGCACTCAGGGGACCATATGGGATGCCAGGGATCGAATCTAGGTCTGTCCTGGGTCAGCCATATGCAAGGCAAATACCCTACCACTGTGCTATTGCTCCGGCCCCTAGATTCTTTCTTTAATAAAGTGGATCCGGGAGTTTCTGCCAAGACATAAATGTACATTACAACCTACTCAACACATCAAAGTGTGTATTGGAGGGGGATGGTGAAGAGTAATGATGAAAAAATTATGGTTAACAAATAACTACTGGGGCCCGGAGAGATAGCACAGCGGTGTTTGCCTTGCAAGCAGCCAATCCAGGACCAAAGGTGGTTGGTTCGAATCCCGGTGTCCCATATGGTCCCCCGTGCCTGCCAGGAGCTATTTCTGAGCAGACAGCCAGGAGTAACCCCTGAGCACCACCGGGTGTGGCCCAAAAACCAAAAAAAAAAACAAACAAAAAAAAAACAAATAACTACTGATAATCATCACTATCTGCTTGGGTTAATATCAGTTAGTTGCACATGCAGAGCAACAATATGACTACCCCTCTAAACAGTAGAAGTTTCAAACACATGGCCACACTCATTTTTCTTTTACTTTTTTATTCTTTTCTTCTGTTTATAATAAACATAAAAAATCCTAAGGCCGGGGCCGGAGAGATAGCACAGCGGTGTTTGCCTTGCAAGCAGCCAACCCAGGAGCTAAAGTGGTTGGTTCAAATCCCGGCGTCCCATATGGTCCCCCATGCCTGCCAGGAGCACCTTCGGGTGTGGCCCCCCCCACAAAAAAAATCCTAAAGCCTAGAAATGGTATCTTATGCCAAGTAAATTACAAGTGTTCAGTAAATCACAGAAAAAAGGAACTTGTATTCCAAAGGCAAACTCTTTTTTTTTTTTTGGCTTTTGGGTCACACCCGGTGATGTGAAGGGATTACCTCCTGGCTATGCGCTCAGAAGTTGCTCCTGCTTGGGGGACCATATGGGATGCCTGGGGATCGAATCGCGGTCTGTCCTTGGCTAGCACCAGCAAGGCAGACATTTTACCTTTCCGCACCACCACTCCGGCCTCCCACATACATTTTTTTAAATATATATATATATATATATATTGTGTGTGTGTGTGTGTGTGTGTGGTTTTTGGGTCACACCCGGCAGTGCTCAGGGGTTACTCCTGGCTCCATGCTCAGAAATTGCTCCTGGCAGGCACGGGGGACCATACGGGACGCCGGGATTCGAACCGATGACCTCCTGCATGAAAGGCAAACACCTTACCTCCATGCTATCTCTCCGGCCCCATTTTTTAAAATATATTTTTAATTAATATTTTGGTTTTTTCTTGGGGCAGATGCCAAGAAGTGACATTAGATTATTGTTTGTTTTGTTTTTGGGGTCACACCAGTAGCACTCAGGGGTTATCCTGGCTCTGTGCTCAGAAATCGCTCCTGGCAGGCATGGGGGACCATATGGGATGCTGGGATTCGAACTACAGTCTGTCCTGAATTGGCTGCTTGCAAGGCAAATGTCCTACCCACTGTGCTATCTCTCTGGCCCGTGACATTAGATTTTTAAAAAGTTTTTTTGAGAAGTCACCATACTGTTTTCCATAGAGGCTGACTGAGAATACATTCCCACCAATACTGAACAAGCATTTCTTTTTCACCATATTTCTATTAGCACTAATGGTTGTTTCTGGAATTTGGTTTATTTTTTGAGTATCTGAAGTTACTTGGTGGATCATTCAGTGCTGGGGATCAATTCTGGACTTCCCATATGAATATCAGAAGCGTCATTCATTTGAACCAACTGCCTTTTTAATATTGCAATTCTCATTGTCATGAGATGATATTGCATTAAAATTTTTTGTTCTGCTTTTTTTTTTTTTTTTTTAACCACTTCTGGTGGTAATTAGGGATTGACTCCTGGTATGCTCAGGGGTTACCATGCTCAGCAGTGCTGAAAGATCACAGGATGCCAAGGATTGGTTGAACCTGGGCCTCCATGCAAAGCATGTATACTGGCCCTTAAAACAAATTATCTCCCCAGTTTATTGTTGTCTCAATTTGCATTAATCTGACAAGCAGTGGTGATGAATGCTTTCATATGCCTGTTGCTTTTTTTTATTCCCTTGGTTTGGGGGCCACAACTGGCAATTTTCAGGGGTAATGCCTGGCTGGATACTTGGGGGACAATGCAGGATGCTGCAAATTGAACACGTGTTGGCTGTGTGTAAGACAAATGCTCTATGCCCTCCGAGTTCCGGAACTCTTGTCTTTGGGGAAATGTCCCTCAGCTCCTCTCCTCAGTTGTTTCCCCCCCCCCCCACACACACACACACTTAATGGTGCCTGGCTTACTCCTGGTTGTGCACTCAGGGATCATTCCTGTTGGGGCTGGAGAGAAGAGTACAGTGGGTTGTGGTCGCCTTGCACTGGGCAACTCAGGTTTGATCCTCTGCATTTCATTTGGTCCCCTGAACACTGATAAGAGTGATTCCTTTGTGCAGAGCCAGGAATAAGCCCTGAATACCACTGGGTGTGGCCCTCAAACCAAGGATCACCACTGGCAATGCTCAGGGGCCATTAGGGTGCCAGGGATGGAACTCAGGCCATCTGTTGTCAAGGCACTACCCACTGTACTTAATATTTTATATAAATATAATCTTCAGCCCCATTTTTTTATTTTAGTAATGCTTTTGTTACTATATCAGGGTAATAATGGTGGCTTCATAGAAGGAAGAAATTCTGTTTCTTCAATTTTTGAAATTTCTATGAAAAAAATCCTCTCTGGATATCTGAACATTAGTTAGTCAGTTTAGACCTGGACTACTGTTGAGAGATATGTGATTATGGCTCAATTTCCTTAATAGTAGTAATTGATCAATATGTTTCCTATTTCTTCTTAATTTTGTCTTGGGAGGTGTGGAGTCTAAATTTCATCTCTTTCTCCTAGATTCTCAGCATAATGGTGAACATTTTCAATTCTGTTAATTCTTTGTTACACTAGCTCTTGGTTTCACTGAGTTTTATTTATTTTTGATTGATTTCTGTATTATTTACTTTTGCTCTGATATTTATCCTTCTTTATTTTAAAATTTTTTTTGCAGGGGTGAAAGTGGGGAGACAGTCAGAGGTGTTTAGGGCCTATTCTTGGCTCTGTGCTCTGAGACAGGGCTTGAGGGACCATATGGGATGCCAAGAATCAAATCTGAGTCAGCTGTGAGTAAGGCAAACACCCACTGTACTACCCCTCTGGCCCCCTTCTGTCTTAATTTTATTTCCCCCTTTTGGGGGGGTCACACCTGACAGTGTTTGGAGCTTACACCTGGCTTTGTACTCCGGGATCACTCCTGCTAATACTTGGGAGATCAAACAGGGTGCCAGGGATCAAACCCAGGTTAGATGCATGCAAGGCAATACTTATCTTGGCCTCTATATCATTCTTTTGATATGTTCTACACTTAGTAGTCTTTACTCCTTGATCTATGCTCAGTGGTCAGTCTTGAAAGGGCACAGGGAAATCAATGGGAAATAAACAGGATGCAAGGGACTTATGCAGAGCATGTAAGCAGCAAGTACAGTACCACTGTACTATATCTCTGGCCCACTTTCCTTTCTTGTTGTGGTGGGGGCCACACTAGCAATGTTCAGGGCATCTTTTTAGCTCTATGCTCAGGGATCACTCCTGGAGGGGGATCAGGGGACCAACCTGGGTTGGTCTTGTTCAATGCAAAAGCCCCACCTACTGTACTAACACTTCAGTTCATTTCTGTTCTAATTTTTTGTTTTGTTTTAGGGTCACACCTGGCAGTGCACAGGGGTTACTCCTGGCTTTGCACTCAGAAATCGCTCATGGCTGGCTCAGGAGACTATATGGAATGCCAGGATTCGAAACACTGTCTGTCCTGGGTCAGCTGCGTGCAAGGCAAATGTCCTACTGCTGTGCTATAACTCCGGCCCCATCTGTTCTAATTTTTATATTCCCCTTTTATTAGTTTTTGAGCCACATCCAGTGGTGATCAGGACTTAATCCTAGCTATGTGCTCAGGGGACCAAATATGGTCCTGAGGATTGAATCTGGGTGAGGTGTATGCAAGCAAGGCAAGCACCTTACCCACTGTATTATCTCTTTGGTTCCTTATTATTTCCTTTCTACTTTGTTTTTCATTTATTGCTCTTTTTTTTTTAGATTCTTGTGATGTAAGGTTATTTGAACTTTTTCCTGTTTCCTGATATATCTGTACACTATTAACTTCCCCTCTTAGTACTGGCTTTTTATTTGTTTGTTTTTGGGCCACACCCGGTGATACTCAGGGGTTACTCCTGGTTACCCACTCAGAAATCGCTCCTGGCTTGGGGGACCACATGGGATTCTGGGGGTTCAAACTGTGGTCCATCCTAGGCTAGCACATACAAGGCAGATGCCTTACCACTTGTGCCACTGCTATAGCCTCTTAGGATTGCTTTTACTGTGTTTATAAGGTTCTTTTTAAAAATTAATTTATGAGGGGCTGGAGCAATAGCACGCTGGTAGGGCATTTCCCTTGCACATGGTCAACCCAGGTTGGAAGCCCAGCATCCTATATGGTCCCTGAGCCTGCCAGGAGTGATTCCTGAGTGCAGAGACAGTACTAACCCCTGAACACAGCCAGGTGTGGCCTCAAAGACAAAACAAAATTTATGAAGGGTAGGGTAGGGTCATACTTGGTGGTTAATGGAAGTATTCCTGGCCCTATGCTTAGGAGTGACCCCCAGTGATACTCAGGGGACCATATGTAGTGTTGTGGTGCTGAAGATTCAAGGTTCGGAACCAATATGGCTGCATGCAAATCACGTGCCTTATCTCCTATGTTTCAGGCCTGACCCAAAGATTCTGAGAGTTTTGTCTTTAATTTGTTCCTACACATCTATTTATTTTCAAAAGGCCAATTAATTTACTTGTGGGGGGAGTATAGCAGAGCTCAGCAGCCCCCAGTACTTGATTCAAATTTGGGGTATCCAAATGCCAGGTATGTATCCTAGCCCTTTGAGCTATCTTGCTGGTCGCAGATCTATTTCTTATATGATTTTTCTTTGACCCATTGGTTCAAAGGTATGTTATTAGTTTCCAAATGCTCAATATGGGTGTGTTTGAGCCCCACCCAGGAGTGCTTAGGGACCGCTCCTGGCTCTATGTTAGGGGTTGTTTACAGAGGTATTCGGAGGAACCATGTAGTGTTGGAAATTAAACTGGTAAGTATGCTCAGAGCACATAATTCAGATTACTGAGCTATCTCCCTGACCTCTTTTACCATTTGTGGGGGGTGTGGGGTGGGCTTTGGAACCATACCTGGCTTTGTCAGGCTTACTCTTGGATCTGGCTTGGGGATCATTATGGGAGTTTCTCAGAGAATTATATGTGGTGGTTGCTGGGGATCAAAACAATGTCAGACAAGTGCAAAGCAAGCACCTTGCCCGTTGTATTAGCTCACTGACCAGTCCCAAAGGTTCTGAGAAAAAGGCTTCATTTCTACAGTTAATGTCTACCTTCCTAACATTGTGGTGTGAAAAGAGATCTGACTTCCGGGGCCGGGCGGTGGCGCTAAAGGTAAGGTGCCTGCCTTGCCTGCGCTAGCCTTGGACGGACCGAGGTTCGATCCCCCGGTGTCCCATATGGTCCCCCAAGCCAGGAGCAACTTCTGAGCACATAGCCAGGAGTAACCCCTGAGCGTTACCGGGTGTGGCCCAAAAGCCAAAAAAAAAAAAAAAGAGATCTGACTTCCATAACTTAATGGATGCCTGTTTTGTGTTCCTATTATGTGATCTGTCTTGGATCCATTGCACTGGAAAACATGTATTTGGCTATTTGGGGGTGGAGAGCCCTGTATATGTATATTAATTCCAGCTTTTCCAATTCTTTATTTGGGGCTATTTCTTTTTTATTTTTAAATTAAATAAATTCTTTAATTGAACTACCATGAGATACAGTTAAAGTTGTTCATGGTTAAGTTTCAGTCATACAATGTCCAACGCCCATACTTTCACCAGTGCACATTTCCCGCCTTGCACCCTGCCTGCCTTTATAGCAGACATTTTTCTTTTTTTTTTGTTTGTTTCTGGGCCACGCCAAAAATGCTCAGGGGTTACTCCTGGCTATGTACTCAGAAATCACTCCTGCCTTGGGGGACCATATGGGACAGCAGGGGATGGAATCGTGGTCCGTCCTAGGCTAGTACAGGCAAGGCAGACACCTTACTGCTTGTGCCACCACTCCGGCCTCAATAGCAGACATTTTTCTTTTCTCTCTTCCCTTTTAGACACTTTGATTTGCAATACTGTTACTGAAGGAGTATCACGCATATCACTTTCCCTTCTTTCAGCACTCAGTTCTTGTCCAAAGTGGTCATTTCCAACTATCACTGCCATAGTGGTCCCTTCCCAGCCCTAAATGCACTCCCTGCTATTTGTGGCAAGATTCCTACCATGAACTGGTCTTCCTGGCCCTCATCTCTATTATCTTTGGGTATTATTACCATACTTAGTTATCCCACAAATGAGTGTGATCATTCTATGTCTATCCCTCTCCCTGTGACTTATTACGGCTCAGCATAATACTCTCCATATCCATCCACAATTAAGCAAATTCCATGACTTCATTTTTCCTAGGGGCTTTTTTTAAAACTCATTTTCTTTCCTTCTCTTTCTTTTTTTTGGGGGGAGGGTGGAAGCAAGATAGTTTTGTTTGTTGTTGTTTTAGTTTTTTGGGGGAGCCAGCTGTGCCCAGGGGTTGGTTACTCCTGGCTCTGCACTCAGTAATCACTCTTGATAGTGCTCAGGGGACCATATGGAATGCCAGAATTGAATCTAGATTGGCTCTATGCAAGGCAAATGCCCTACATGTTGTACTATCACTCTGGTCCCAAGTAAAATAGATTTTATTGAAACTAATTTATATGTGAGGGGAGAAAAAGTCTGTATTTGAGAGAACATGGGTTTCTCCAAGTTGAAAAAGCTAGTGAAGAAGCTAAAGATAAGCAAGTAAGATACCTGTTCAAAGAAGAACACACTCGAGGACCAAGCTTTCTGACTTTCAAATTGTTGATTTATCCAACAACGAGAGAGGAGTGTTAAGACTCTTACTATTTTTATGTTACTATCAATGTATCTCTTCTGGTCTATTAGTAGTTGCTTTAAGAACTCTACTGTCCATTCCTTTAGAAAATATACGTCAGCAGCTCAGGAAATCTGATTCCACTGACAGTCTTTTTTTTGTTTTGTTTTTGTTTTTTGTTTTTGTTTTTGTTTTTGGGGCCATACCCGTTTGATGCTCAGGGGTTACTCCTGGCTAAGAGCTTAGAAATTGCCCCTGGCTTGGGGGGACCATATGGGACGCCCGGTGGTCCTACCTTGGCTAGCGCTTGCAAGGCAGACACCTTACCTCTAGCGCCACCTTACCAGCGCTACCACTGACAGTCTTAATGCAAGAACCAGCCTGCAGTGCTAAGGACACCCTTCGTACCCCCATGGTACTAGTGCCACACCCAGTATGCACAGGGGCCTTAAAGGCTGCACCTTGCAATGCTATGTGGTTCGAGGAATCACACTTAGATATAACACATAACCACTTACTATCTCCTGGCTCGAATATCTACTGTCTTTATTTATTTATTTATTTATTTATTTATTCATTCATTCATTCATTCATTCATTCATTCATTTGGTTTTTGGATCACACCCAGCAGTGCTCAGGGGTTATTCCCGGCTCTGTGCTCAGAAATCACCCCTGGCAGGCACGGGGGAACCATATGGGATGCTGGGATTTGAACCAATGACCTTTCTGCATGAAAGGCAAATGCCTTACCTCCATGCTATCTCTCTGGCCCCTATCTACTGTCTTTAAATAAAGACCAAGGTTACTACTCTTCCTTTCCTCTGGGATTGTTCCTAGTTCCTCATGGGGGCAGTATTACCCACTTTGGGGAAGCACTGAAAATGAAACACAATTCATAGAAATATAAAACCTCCTAAGACTAAGAATAATAGTGAATTACAAAACCTGAATATACCTACTTCTAATAGGGAGATTAAAACAATGTAATGGGCCAGGAATGTAGCTTAGTAAAACAGACATTTGCATGTGCAAGATCTTGGGTTGGATTCCCCGAACTACTTAGATTCCCCAAAATAGCCACAATTGGGATCCATAGTAATTTTTTTAATAATTTTTTTTGTGTTTAGGGCCACACCCATTTGATGCTCAGGGGTTACTCCTGGCTAAGCGCTCAGAAATTGTCCCTGGTTTGGGGGGACCATATGGGATGCCGGGGGATCGAACCACGGTCCTTCCTTGAATAGCGCTTGCAAGCTAGACACCTCTAGTGCCACCTCGCCGGCCCCAGTAATTTTTAAAAATCTCCTGACAAAGGGGCCAGAGTGGTGGCGCAAGCAGTAATGCATCTGCCTTGCCTGCTCTAGCCTAGGATGGACTGTGGTTCAATCCCCTGGCATCCCATATTGTCTCCCAATCCAGGAGTGATTTCTTTTTTTTTTTTTTTTTTTGGGGGGGGGGGTTTTTTTTTTGGGCCACACCCGTTTGACGCTCAGGGGTTACTCCTGGCTATGTGCTCAGAAATCGCCCCTGGCTTGGGGGGACCATATGGGACGCCGGGGGATCGAACCGCGGTCCTTCCTTGGCTAGCGCTTGCAAGGCAGACACCTTACCTCCAGCGCCACCTACCCGGCCCCGCCAGGAGTGATTTCTGAGCGCACAGCCAGGCGTAACCCCTGAGTGTCACCAGGTATGGCCCAAAAAACAAACAAAAATCCCCCGACAAAGAAAACTCTTAGTATTATTCTACCAAAAGTTAAATTAAGAACTAATATAAATCCTTCTTAAACTTTCCCAATAAAACTGAAGTTGTGAAAATATTTCTTGACTTACTATGAGATTAACTGTACAGGGGTCTCAAACTCAATTTACCTGCGGGCCGCAGGAGGCAAAGTTGGGGTGATACTTCAGTGCAAAGTCAGTAGTAAGCCTTGAACATTGGGGTGTGTGACCCAAACAAGTAAAACAAAACAAAACAAAAAAAGAATTCTCTAGGGCAGGGTCACAAAATGTTGTACGGAGGCCCGCAGGCCTCGAGTTTGAGACCTCTGGATTAACATAACCCTAATACCAAAACCAGATAAAGATAGTACAGAAAAAGAGAAGGATACAACTTCATTTGAAGATTGATGTAATGGGGCCGGAGAGATAGCATGGAGGTAAGGCGTTTGCCTTGCAACCAGAAGGTTGGTGGTTCGAATCCCGGCATCCCATATGGTCCCCTGAGCCTGCCAGGAGCGATTTCTGAGCGCTTAACCAGGAGTAACCTCTGAGTGCTGCCAGGTGTGACCCAAAAACCAAAAATCTCCAACAAGGATTGGTGAGAAAATTTGATAGGCAAAATCCTGGAAGCTGAGTTTGCTTTTTTTAGGGGGAGAGGGATTTGGACCACCCCCCTCAAATCAATGCCATATATGCTCAGTCAACAAAATCGAGAGGGGAAATACACATCTGAATTGGTAGACCAAAAACATTTAAAACAAAATTTAGCATCCTTTAGTGCTAAAAGCTCTCAACAAACTAGGAATAGAAAGAATCTACCTCAGCTTAACAAAACTATACCCAAAAAATTTAACAAACATAATATTTATTGGCAAAAAACTTAAGATTTTTTTCCTCTAAGATCAGGAACAAAAGAAGGATGCCTGTTTTCACTACTTCTATTCTACATAATATTAGAAATTTATTGGAATTCACTACTTTTATTTTACGTTTTATTGGAATTTCACTAGTTCTACATAATATTAGAAATTTATCAGAGCAATTAGACTTAAATAAAAAACTTATTAGATGTCCTAGGGCAGTGATGGCTAACCTTTTTGACCCCGAGTGCCTAAACTGCCACACAATGCCCAGTCCTCCCAATGGCTGGTGTGGCCTTGTTGCCAGGTGAGCTGCAAAGCAGACACCGGCATACTCACCTCCCGCCACGCCACGTGCCATAGGTTCGCCATCGAGGTCCTTCGGCATGACTAAAAGTGATCTAAGAATAAGGAAGTAAATTTGATCCTGGTGCCACATGTGCTGAGTGCATTTCTGGCAGTTCTTGGCGCTCCCAGCGCTGCAACAAAATGTGAGGTACTGGGAGCATCATACAGTTGAGTGGAGCACACAACAAAAGATGTGCGAACACCACTGCCAGGAGTGCCATCCAGGAATATGAGCACCACAGTAAGTATTATAACCAGAATATGTGCAAATACTATAACTAAGTATAGTGTATGGTGAGCATGTTTGCAAGTACTGCTGAACCAGATATGCAATCCATGATCAATGCAACAAGAGCCAAAAGGGAGGAGGAGGTAATGTGAGAACAAGTTAATTCTGCAAAGTAGCATTTAGTCAACACAGAAATCAGTTGCATTGGGCCAGAGCAACAGAAAAGTAAGTAGGACCTTTGCCTTCTATGAGGCCGACCCTAGTTCAATCCCCAGCATTCTATATGGTTCCCCAATCTGCCAGGAATGATTTCTGAGCCCAGAGTCAGGAGTAACCCCTGAGCACCAACAGGTGTGGTCCAAAAAATAAAGCAAACAAAAAGAAACAAATTGGTTACATTTATATATGTGAACAACCTAAAAAGGATCTTATAAAAATAATTCCAGCAGCGCTCAGGGGTTACTCCTAGCTCTATGCTCAGAAATCGATCCTGGCAGGCTCAGGGGACCATATGGGATGCCAGGATTCGAACCACTGACCTCCTGCATGAAAGGCAAACACCTTACCTCCATGCTATCTCTCTGGCCCCAAACAATTTTCAATCGCTGTAAAAAAAAAAATACAGGAGGGGCCGGGTAGGTGGCGATGGAGGTAAGGTGTCTGCCTTGCAAGCGCTAGCCAAGGAAGGACCGTGGTTCGATCCCCTGGCGTCCCATATGGTCCCCCCCAAGCCAGGGGCGATTTCTGAGCACATAGCCAGGAGTAACCCCTGAGCGTCAACCGGGTGTGGCCCAAAAACCAAAAAAAAAAAAAAAAAAATACAGGAGCCAAAGAGATAACACAGCGGTAGGACGTTTGTCTTGCACACAGCCGACCTACTAGGTTCAATCCCTGGCATCTTATATGGACCCCCGAGCCTGCCAAGAGCAATTTTGAGACAGAGCCAGTTCTGAGCACCTCTGGGTGTGGCCCAACCCCCTAAACAAAAACAAAATACATAGTAATTAACTAATAAGGTAAATGACTTGAATGATGAAAGTATTGCTAAAAGAAATTAAAGAAATTTAATAAACAAATGTAGTCATAGCCTATGTTTTTCAGTTTAAAAGACTTTATACTGTGTGTATTAAATATATTAAATATTAATATTAATTAGGGACTTTTGGCAGGCTTTGGGAGACCAGATGG
Organism: Suncus etruscus; assembly: GCF_024139225.1. Classification (NCBI taxonomy): domain Eukaryota; kingdom Metazoa; phylum Chordata; class Mammalia; order Eulipotyphla; family Soricidae; genus Suncus; species Suncus etruscus. The sequence goes on from NC_064858.1 coordinate 80,086,229, forward strand.
GATGAGATATTTTTATCTGATCAAGAGATTCAGCCCTGTAAGTTCACTGTAATCATCTACCAAACATATCAGACTTTCCATAGCATTGGCAGTTAGCAAGGGGCTGTGCCTAGGCCTGTGGAACATAGCAGGACAAATGGTTTATTTTTGTTTGTTTTTGGGTTACACCCTGCTATGCTCAGGATTTACAACTAGCGATGTACTCAGGGATTATTCCTGGAAGTTCTGGATACTATATGTATTACCAGGAGTTGAACATGGTTAGCAAGTGCTGTGCCTGTTGTACTTTCTCTCCTTCAATTGGTAATCTGCCAGACTCTGATTGAGAGTCCCTAAGAGTGAACCTCCTACCCAGTTAACTACCTAGACACCTTGGGGCATTTCTGGTCTGGAACCTAGTCCTATGAAGTTGAGTGAATCTGACATACAGCTTGCCTTTGACACGAACAAGCCCAAATCTTCTGGTCATCACCAGCTAGACCTTCAAAATTGGTTAAAATTAAAAGTACCCCCTGACAGCCAAACATCACATCAGGTAGCCCAATAAACCTCTTCAAAGCAGACACAAACCTATCACAAAGTATCAGTGACCATGCCCTTCTGGTCATATTTCAGACCTCTTAAACATAGCCATTGGGCATGTGGGTATGCCATGAATTACTTGATGCCACACACCCACAACAATACCATGCTTCCCAGGTCTAAACCTTTTTTTTTTTTTTTTTTTTTTTTTTTTTTTTGTGGTTTTTGGGTCACACCCGGCAGTGCTCAGGGGTTACTCCTGGCTCCATGCTCAGAAATTGCTCCTGGCAGGCACGGGGGACCATATGGGACGCCGGGATTCGAACTGATGACCTTCTTCATGAAAGGCAAACGTTTTACCTCCATGCTATCTCTCCGGCCCCAGGTCTAAACCTTTTTTTTGTTGGGAGGGTACAACCGACAGCATTCAGGGTTATTCCTGGCTCTGCGCTCAGAAATCGCTCCTGGCAGGCCCAGGATTCTGGGATTGAACCCAGGCCTGTCCTGGGTCAGCTGTGTGCAAGACAGATGTCCTACCACTGTGTTATCTCTTTGGCTCCTGTATTTTTTTTTTACAGCAATTGAAAATGAAATTGTTTTTATAAGATCCTTTTTAGATTGTTCACATCCTACTGCTGTTCCCCAGGTCTAAACCTTTGACATGGCAGAATACAACTTCCCCAACCCCCCACCCTCAGTAAGTGCAAAGATCAGTTTACTGAACAGCTGTTACTATATCATGTGACCATAATCCCCATCACTACTCAAGTCATCTGGACTTTGACTCTACTACTGTTCTCTTGCCAGATACCAGTAACTGAGAATCATGGATCAGATCCCAGACTTGCTAGAACTGCTATTGTGGCTACACAGCATTTGGCTCACAAGTCCCCAGTGATTCTACAGGTCCACACAACCTCAGAACCACACAAGGTATTGATTCAGTTTTATAAGTGCCAGTCCCTGGTTGGAAGACTAGCTTGTGCTTGGATTTCCACTCTTGCCTCTCACATAGCACCAAGCATAATAAAAAGCAGAGTTGTGCAACCACATACACCTAGAAAGAGCTTCATACACACCCAAAAACTTTCTAAAACCCTGAGGAAAACTTCAAAGCTACAATCCTATTAATGTTCAAAGAAATGAAGAAATCAGTGAAAGAGACTATTAGTAAGCTCCAAAAATTAGAAAGGTTCAACGGAAATGGGACTAGTGAAAAAGTGCAGCCAGTATGGCACTTGCTTTGTAAACAACTGACCTGGGTTCACCCCCCAGCATTCCATCTGGTCTCCCAAAGCCTGCCAGGAGTCCCTAATCACAGAGACAAGAGTAAATTGTGAGTACTTCTGGTGTGGCAGTAAAAAGGAAAGGATAAGAGGGGAATGGTGGGAAGGAATGAAGAAGAGAAAGGAGAGGAAGAAAGAGAATGTGAGGGAGGGAAGAAGGTAAAACTCAAACCAGTGTCCTTGAGTACATCAGAAATTAAGAAAAAAATATTTAATTAAGGGCCGGAGAGACAGCATGGAGGTAAGGTGTTTGCCTTGCATGCAGGGCAGTGGATCGAATCCCGTCATCCCATATGGTCCCCTGAGCCTGCCAGGAGCGATTTCTGAGCACAGAGCCAGGAGTAACCCCTGAGTGCTGTGGGGTATGACCCAAAACCAAAAAAAAATTTTTTTTTTCAAAAGGTCAGCTCATTCGGCCAGAGAGATAGCAGCAGTGCGGCATTTGCATTGCACGCAGCGGATCCAGGACAGAGAGTGGTTCAACTCTCCCATGTCTGACAGGAGGAATTTCTGAGCACAGAGCCAGGAGTAACCCCTAAGTGCTGTTGGGGATGACCCAGAAAACAAAAAGAAAAACTTCAAAAGGTCAGCTCATTCGGCTGGAGAGATAGCACAGCGGTAAGGCGTTTGCCTTGTACGTGGCCAACCAGGACAGACCCAGGTTCGATTCTCAGTATCCCATATGGTCCCCTGAACCTGCTAGGAGTGATTTCTGAGTGCAGAGCCAAGAAGTAACTCCTGAGTGCCTCCAGGTGTGGCCCCAGTAAAGGAAAAAAAAAGGTCTTTTTGCAATGGCGTTTAAATAAAAAAGTTGGATCCCTGGAACTGCATGGTCCTACAAAGACCAGTGGAATAATCCCTGGGCACAAAGCCTGGAACAGCTCTGAACACTGCTGATATGGCCCCAAAACCAAAAGAAAAAGGAGTTTCTGTGAAACGAATAGTAGCTGAGAATTTCTCAAGCAAATTAGGCAGAGATATACTCTAACCTAGGAATCACATGGAATTTCAAACAAAATACACTAAAAACATCACAAGAAAAGCAAAGATTCTAGGGACCAGAGGGATAGCACAGCTGGTAGGGCATTTGTCTTACAAATGGCCAGCCTAGGTTCACTCTCCATCATACAGTCCCTGAGAATCACTAGGAGTAATTCCTGAGCTCAAAATCAGGAGTAACCCCTTTGCATGTAGTCCACCTGGGTTTAATTCCTACACCCCTAAAGGGTCCCTGAGAGCAGAGCCAAGAGTAATCTGAAGTATCACTGTATCATTGGACGCAGCCCCAAAATAAAAACAAGCAAAAATTGTAAAGAGGAAATAAACTTAATACTTAAGTTACTTTAAATTTAAAGGCAGTGCTTGCTTTGGTAGCACATATACTAAAATTGGAACAATACAGAGAAGATTAGCATGGCCCCTGCGTGCAAAAGGCAGAGGGGTTGAAATGATAGCACAGGGTAAGGTGTTTTGCCTTGCACACAGCCAACTCAGGTTTTTTTGTTTTGGTTTTTGGTTTTGGTTTTTGGATTTTGGGCCACACCTGGCGGTGCTCAGGGGTTACTCCTGGCTGTCTGCTCAGAAATAGCTCCTGGCAGGCACAGGGGACCATATGGGACACCGGGATTCGAACCAACCACCTTAGGTCCTGGATCGGCTGCTTGCAAGGCAAACACCGATGTGCTATCTCTCCGGGCCCCCAACTCAGGTTTATTCCATGGCATCCCATATGGTCCCCCAAGCCTGCTAGGAGTAATTTCTGAATGCAGAGCACAGAGCCATCAGTAAGTTCTGAGCATCGTGGGATGTGGGCCAAAAATATTTTAAATAAAAATAGATATCAGGGCCAGAGACATAGCATGGAGGTAAGGCGTTTGCCTTTCACGCAGAAGGATGGTGGTTCGAATGCCGACATCCCATATGGTCCCCTGTGCCTGCCAGGGGCGATTTCTGAGCCTATAGCCAGGAGTAACTCCTGAGCACTGACAGGTGTGACCCAAAAAACAAACAAACAAAAAATAGATATCAGTTATAGGCTACAGAGATAGTACAATGGGTAAGGTGCTTCCCTTGCATGTACTTACCCAGGTTTAATTCCTGGCATCCCGTATTGGTACCCTGGAGTAAACCCTGGGCATTGCCAGGTGTAATCCAAAAAAATAAAAGTAAATTGCATTAGAAGGGCAAGATAACTTATAGTAGGTAGGGTGTGTGGCAACCTGGATTCAATCACTGAGGCCCCATATCATCCCCAACCATCTCTAGGAATAATCCCGAATGCAGAGCCTGGAATAAGCCCAGAGTTCTGTGAAGTGTGACCACAAAATCTAAACAAATATATGTCAGTAGACTGAACTCCTAATCAAAAGACAAAGAGAAGCTGAATCGATTAGGAAACAAAAAATCCAATCTCTGTTGAACACATATGAGTTGTCACAATAAACACAAGCTTAGATTAAAAGTTTGAATATAGGGGCCGGTGAGGTGGCGCTAGAGGTAAGGTGTCTGCCTTGCAAGCACTAGCCAAGGAAGGACCACGGTTTGATCCCCCAGCGTCCCATATGGTCCCCCGAAGCCAGGGGCAATTTCTGAGCTCTTAACCAGGAGTAACCCCTGAGCATCAAACGGGTGTGGCCCATAAAACAAAAACAAAAAACAACAAAAAAACAAAAAAGACTATCAGTGGAATCAGATTTCCTGAGCTGCTTGGAAGGACACCCCACACATACATACATACATACATACACACACAAACACACAAAAGATAGATTTCTGGGCAGGGTGGAATTGAGTGATTTTTATATCTGAAAAAGTATCCCAACTTAAGTAAGTTATATCCCAACTTATATCCCAATTTCCTAAGTCTGGGAACTTCGGACTTTTTATCCAATTTGGCATGATACAATCGTTGAAGATATTTTATAATTCTTTTCTGTAGAATCAGTGGAAAGTACTGATGCTTTTCTTCTTTTCTCCCTCCCTCTCTCTACTCCCTCCCTCTCTTCCTCTTTCCCTTTCTCCTTCCCTCTTCCCTCCTTTTCTTCCTTTTTTTTTTTTGTTTTTGTTTTTGGGCCACACCCGGTAACGCTTAGGGGTTACTCCTGGCTATGTGCTCAGAAGTTGCTCCTGGTTTGGGGGACCTTATGGGACGCCGGGGGATCGAACCTCGGTCCATCCAAGGTTAGCACAGGCAAGGCAGGCACCTTACCTTTAGCGCCACCGCCCGGCCCCCTTTTCTTCCTTTTCACATTTAGCAGTGCTCAGGGCTTACTGCTGGCTCTGTGTTTAGGTATCACTCCTGGGGTGCTGCAGATCAAACTTGGGTTGACTGCGTGCAAGACAAGTTCCTTTTGTTTTGTTTTGGGGCCATACCTGGCAGTGTACTTGAATCATTCCTGGTGGGAGTCAAGTGATCACATGGTATGCTAGGGATTGAACCTATGTCATCTGTGTGCAAGGCAAGTGCTTTATCAGCTGTACTATTGTTCTGGCCCCAACCTTCTTGGCCTCTGTACTATCTCTGTGGTTCCTTAGTATTATTTCTGACTGTAGGAATTTCATATCAAACCAAGGAAGTGTTCTACCACTAAGTGATATCCTAAACCATTACTAGTCTCTTCATTTTCTGGAAAACAAGATTTGAAGTTACTAAGCAAATTCAGTAGTATTAACTACACTAATCTTTCCCATTAAAGGAATTAGTTTTTCAAAAAAGATAAAAGACAGAATAAAAGAAAAACAATTTCTTAAATATGTAGAAAACAAAAATACAGTCTTAAATCATTGTTTTGGTTTGGTTTGGTTTTTGGGCCACATCCACTGACACTTAGGGGTTACTCTGGGTATGTATTCAGAAATCGTCCCTGGCTTGGGGGACCATATGGGATGTCGGGGAATCGAACCACAGTTCATCCTAGGTTAGTGCATGCAAGGCAGATGCTCTATTGCTTACACCACTGCTCCAGTTCCCCCCCCCCTTTTAAAAAAATAATTGTTTTGCTTTTCTATCATTGAGTTAAAAAAAATTTTTTTTTTGGCCCACCAGTGCTTAGGTGGTTTTGGTTCTGCACTTAAGAATTACTTCTGGGGGGCCGGGCGGTGGCGCTGGAGGTAAGGTGCCTGCCTTGCCTGCGCTAGCCTAGGACGGACCGCGGTTCGATCCCCCGGCGTCCCATATGGTCCCCCAAGAAGCCAGGAGCAACTTCTGAGCGCATAGCCAGGAGTAACCCCTGAGCGTCACAGGGTGTGGCCCAAAAACCAAAAAAAAAAAAAAAAAAAAAAAAAAAAAAAAAAAAAAGAATTACTTCTGGCAGTGCTCCTGTGACCAGATGGGAGATTAGGGATTGAAACTGGGTTACCACATATAAAGTAAGGGCATTTTCTGCTGTAGTATTTTTTTTTCAGCACCAAAGTTGTTTATGAAGGGGTATACATGGCAGTGTTTGGGACTACTACTGGTAGTGCTAGGGGACCAGATGGTACCAAGGATCACATCCAGAACTCATTTCTGCAAAGGGTATGCTCAGTTCTTTGAACTTTCAGCACAGTTCCATAAACCAGTCTTAGAAAAATACTAGTTTTTTTTTTTTTTTTTTTTTGGTTTTTGGGTCACACCCGGCGGTGCTCAGGGGTTACTCCTGGCTGTCTGCTCAGAAATAGCTCCTGGCAGGCACGGGGGACCAAATGGGACACTGAGATTCGAACTGATGACCTCCTGCATGAAAGGCAAACGCCTTACCTCCATGCTATCTCTCCAGCCCCAGATAATGATTCTTTCTAAGGCTTGCTCAAATCTGCTTGTGAATCCTCTAGTTAATTTTTCAATTTTTCAGTTTTATATTTAATCAGTTCCAGAATTTATCTCACTTCTTCATGGATATTTATAATTTGTTTACACATTCTTTTTTTGGGGGGATCATACATGGAGGTACTCAAGGTACTCCTGGCTTAGTACTCAGGGTTCACTCCTTATGGTAACTGGAGGGATCATAAAGTACAATTAGGCCTAATCTATTAGGCCTCTGGTATACAAAAAGTGTTTTTCAACCTTATGAGCTATAACCTTGGCACTGCACATCAATTTCTTGATTTTATTCCCATTTTCATTTAGTTCTCTAAGAATCTCTTAGTTTATTTAGTGTTAGGACTATGCAAGTGGTTGGGGCTAAGGAATGGGTAGATGCTACTGCGCTAAACTAAAATGCACTAAAATAATCACAACTTTTTAAAAAAAATTTTGGGCCACACCCAGCAGTGCTCAGGGGTTACTCCTGGCTCTATGCTTAGAAATCACTCCTGGTAGGCTCAGGGAACCATATGGGACGCCAGGAATCAAACCTGAGTCCATCCGGGTTGGCGGCGTGCAAGGCAAATGCCTTACTGCTGTGCTCTCTCTCGGGCCCTAAAATAACCACAGTTTATCCTCCATTTTCCCCCTGATCCAGAGTTTCAAAACAGTTACATTGCACAGATTCTGCCAAAGCAATTTTGTTTAAGTGGAAAGTGATTCCTGATACTTCTTTTTTTTTTTTTTTTTTTTTTTTTTTTTTTTTTGTGGTTTTTGGGTCACACCCGGCAGTGCTCAGGGGTTACTCCTGGCTCCATGCTCAGAAATTGCTCCTGGCAGGCACGGGGGACCATATGGGACGCTGGGATTCGAACCGATGACCTCTTGCATGAAAGGCAAACGCCTTACCTCCATGCTATCTCTCCAGCCCCGATTCCTGATACTTCTTACTCTGCCACCTTACCAGAATTCAGAATTCATCTCAAATTCTTTTTTTGTTTTGTTTTTGTATCACACCTTGTGGTGCTCAGAGTTACTCCTGGCTTTGCGCTCAGAAGTCACTCCTGGCAGGCTCAGGGAATGGGATGCCGGGATTTGAACTGGGGTTCGTCCTGTGTTGGCCGCATGCAAGGCAAACACCTTACTGCTGTGCTATCACTCTGACCCCTCATCTCTCACTTTTAATAATATTCTCTTATGATCTTTTTCAATATGGTCATAAACAAAATTCTATGTCTTTAAAACTGGAAAGCTACAAGGTACAAGGTACATTAGGCCCCTCTGGTCTTAGAAAGACTGCTATCAATTGATACCTTACAGACTGCATTACTTGGGGAAGGAGGCAGTAGGCGGGAAAGGAAGAAGAGGCAATAGGTTTGAGGAATGGTTTATTTTTGTTGTGTTTTGGGGCCATACCTGGTGATGGTCATGGGTAACTCTTGGCTCTGCATTCAAGAATTACTCCTGGTAGTGTTCTGGAGACCATATGAAATGCTGAGGATCAAACTCAGGTTGATTGTATGCCCTACCCACTGTACTACATCTCCAGCCCCTTACTGATTTTTTAAACCAATCTTCATTCCCAATCCTCCCTTACTTTTTCCTGTAAAGTTAACCTAGGTAAAAACCTAAACAAAGATTTTCCCTCAACTTGCTTTTCCCCTAAATCTCTTCTTTTGGTATGTAAAAACCCACTTGGATTACAAAACCTTCCCCCAGCCAGGTGGATTTGGTTCTGGAGAATAAAAAGGAGCAGTTCCAGCTTTGGTGGGCACATAGGCAGCATATTGCAGAGAGGGCTAACTACTCCAATGAATTTCTTTTCTGACTGCATGATATTATTTTTCTGCTGCTACCCTGCTACCTTTGACTCATCCACCTAAGGGGTTAGAAACATGGTGCCTGGGGTGATCTCACCCAGCTCATGAATTTTATAATCTTATTTTACATCGTCCAACTATAAAGGATAAAATGTTAGAAGGCAGAGATATTATGTTAGTGGGTATAGATACAGTACAAGAATTATAGTACAAGAATTAAGGTGCTTGCTTTGCACAGATGCAACACTGGTTTGACCCTAGGCATGACATATAGTCTCCTAGCACTGCCAGGAGCACAAGGGCACAGGGACAGGAGTAAGTCCTGAGCATAAATGAGTGTAGTCCAAAAAATAAAAACGGTCATACACAATTCCAGTTAACGAGACATAGAAATGTCTCTCTCTCTCTCTCTTTTTTTTTTCAGCCACGTCCAGTGGAACTCGGCACCTACCCCTAGCTCTGTGCTCAGGGGTCATTCCTGGCTGGGTTTGGGGACCATATGGGGATCAAATTTTGACCAGCCATGTGCAAGGTTAGATCCCTAACCATTAAATTATCTCTCCATTCCTCTCTTTGTGTGTGTGTGTGTGTGTGTGTGTGTGTGTGCACACCACACTTTTTTTGTCCGTGTGGTGCCAGGGGTTCAAACTGAACCTTCAGCATACAATACATGTGCTCAGTCTGTTGAACTATTTTCTGATACCTCTTCCTCATTTTCCATTTAAGGAATTTGAAATGGAGTAAATTAAAGTATAGTATTCTGCATCATTATGAATATAAGTTGTACATTAATAAAGAATTCCCGGGCCAGAGAGATAGCACAGTGGTAGGGCCTTTGTTTTGCATGCAGCAGACCCAGGAGGGATGGTGGTTCATATCCCAGCATCTCCTAAGGTAACCCAAGCCTGCCAGGGGCGATTTCTGAGCACAGGGCCAGAAATAACCCCTGCGGGCCTCTGGGTGTAACCCAAACACCAAAAAAAAAAAAAAAAAAAGAAATTCCCTTAAGGGCCCGGAGAGATAGCACAGTGGCGTTTGCCTTGCAAGCAGCCAATCCAGGACCAAAGGTGGTTGGTTCGAATCCCGGTGTCCCATGTGGTCCCCCGTGCCTGCCAGGAGCTATTTCTGAGCAGACAGCCAGGAGTCACCCCTGAGCACTGACGGGTGTGGCCCTAAAACCAAAAAAAAAAAAAAAAAAAAAAAAAAAAGAAATTCCCTTAATACAAAGTGTAATAAATAAATTGATGTCATCATCACTATTTGTCCCAGAGTTTTTGAAAAAATACAGCTAGACCCTGCTTAGGTTTGAGGAAGGATAAAATGATAAAGGCATCTTATGAGGTATTCTTTAAAAAGGCCATCAAAGAGCACTCTTCACAATAAGGTATAAATTTTTGGGTCATGCCATATCTATTCTTACTCCTGGATGTCTCTTCTCAATACCTAATAATAGCTCTTTATTAAATTCCAGGGCACCCTTGAGAACTATACACAAGAAACTACTAAGGCACTAGAGAAATAGTACAGCACATAGGGCATTTACCTTGCAATGGCTGACTCAGGTTTCATCCCAAGTACCCTATGATCCCCTCAGCTCACCAGGGAGTTTGAGTACAGAGTCAGAATTAAGCACTAATCACAAACAAATATGGAAGTAACAACCATCTTTTTGGGGGTTGGGGGAAGTCACACCCTAACACCTAATGCCAGGGCTATTCCCAGCATTGTACTCTGGAGTTACCCCAAGAGAGTGCTTGGGGGAACTTTATGCGGTCCCAGGGAATCAAACTAGGATCCAAGAGATAAAAGGCATTCACTTTACTCCCCCTTCTCTTCTCCCTCCCCTGTCTCACTCCTGATCATTCCTGGCTGGCTCTCAGGACCATAGGAGTCTTTTTTTTGTTTTGTTTTGTTTTTTTTTGTTTTTGGGCCACACCCGGTAACGCTCAGGGGTTACTCCTGGCTATGCGCTCAGAAGTCGCTCCTGGCTTGGGGGACCATATGGGACACCGGGGGATCGAACCGCAGTCCGTCCAAGGCTAGCGCAGGCAAGGCAGGCACCTTACCTCTTGCGCCACCTCCCGGCCCCCATGGACCATAGGAGTCTTAATATGAAGCTTACCACAGAATGGTGAGCACAGTCAGAGAAATAACTGTACTGACAACTACCATAACAATGATATTGAGAGAGAGAAATAGAATGCCTACCTCCAAGAGAGACACAGTGCGGGAAAGGAGGGAAATGGGGAACAATGGTGGCAGGAAGGTTACACTGGTGAAGGGTGGTATACATTTGATGACTGAAACCCAACTACGAACATAACTTACTTAGAAGGATTAAAAGTTCAACCAAAAAAAACAAAACAAAACAAAAAAAAGTTCAACCAACTTTAATGGACCAATCCCTAGGACCTGAAAAATCCCAGCAGGAATTCAGTATGGCTTGGTCCTATGTCATTTACATGGCTAATTGCTTTCTCCATAGCTCTTGCCTAATGGCAGAATTTTTAATATTTATTTTACAGAAGCTGCCATTTACTTAGTTGCAGTACCATTAAAGTTCCCAAAATGAAGCTTCTTTTTGGGTCTAAACAAGTGTCACATATCCTAAATTCCCCAGCATCCCATATAACACCCCGAGCCTGCCAGGAGAGATTTCTGAGTGCAGAGCTAAGAGTGACCCCTTAGTGTCATAGGTGTGGCCCAAAATCCAAAACCAAAAAAAAAAAGTATGGTAATAAAATCCAGAGACAATAGAGATGAGGGTCGGAAGGACAAGCTCTTAATATGAAGCTTACCACAAAGAGTGGTGAGCACAGTCAGAGAAATAACTGTACTGACAACTACCATTACAATGATATTGAGAGAGAAATAGAATGCCTACCTCCAAGACAGACACAGGGTGGGAAAGGAGGGAAATGGGGAACATTGGTGGCAGGAAGGTTACACTGGTAAAGGGTGGTTATACATTTGATGACTGAAACCCAACTACGAACATTTTTGTAACCATGGTGCTTAGATAAAGAAATGATTTAAGGGGCTGGAGTGGTGCAGAGGTAGGGCAATTGCTTTGCATGTGGCTGACCTAGGATGGACTTCGGTTCTATTCGCCGGTGTCCCATATGGTCCTCCAGACCAGGAGCGGTTTCTGAACGCACAGCCAGGAATAAGCTCTGAGAGTCACTGGGTGTGGCCCAAAAAACAAAAACAAAAAACAAAAACAAAACAAAAAAAAAGATTTAAGAAAAATGGGGGCTGGAGCTATAGTATGATGAACAGAGCACTTGCACATGGTTGATAACCCATGTGGTTCAATCACCAGTATCCCATATGGTTCCCTGAGCACTGACAGGAGTTATACTTGAGTGTAGAGTCAAAAAGTAACCCTTGGGGGCCGGAGAGATAGCATGGAGGTAAGGCGTTTGCCTTTCATGCAGAAGGTCATTGGTTTGAATCCCAGCGTCCCATATGGTCCCCCGAGCCTGCCAGGAGCAATTTCTGAGCAAGGAGCCAGGAGTAACCCCTGAGCACTGCCGGGTGTGACCCAAAAAAAAAACAAAACAACAAACAAACAAAAAAACAACAAACAAACAAACAAAAAAGTAACCCTTGGGGACCGGGCGGTGGCGCTAGAGGTAAGGTGCCTGCCTTGCCTGCTCTAGCCTTGGACGGACCTCGGTTCAATCCCCCAGCGTCCCATATGGTCCCCCAAGCCAGGAGCGACTTCTGAGCGCATAGCCAGGAGTAACCCCTGAGCATCACCGGGTGTGGCCCAAAAACCAAAAACCAAAAAAAAGTAACCCTTGAACATTGCTTGGTGTAGCCCCAAAACCAAAAAAATAGAGCAAAAATGTATTGGATTAAAATTAGAGAGGAAGTAAAGAGGCCTGAATTCAGTAGTTAGATCACTTGCCTGCATATGAGGCCCAGGGTTTAGTTACCAGTACTAAACAAAAAAGGGAGAATTGAGAAAGTGATGAAAAAGAAAGACAACTTTCACTACTATTTGGGGGGGGGTTGTTTTTGGGCCACACCTGGTGATGCTCAGGGGTTACTCCTGGTCATGTGCTCAGAAATTGCCCCTTGCTTGGGGGACCATATGGGATGCCGGGATATCAAACCGTAGTCCGTCCTAGGTTAGCATGTGCAAGGCAAACATCCTACTGCCTGTACCTACCACCGCTCCAGCCCCAACTTTCACTACTGTTTTGTTGTTTTATTTTTTTTTTTTTCTGTTTTTTCGTCACAACAGTGGCACTTGGTGCTCAGGCATTACTATGGGCTCCGCACTCAGAAATCACTCCTGGCAGACTTGGGGGACCATATGGGATGCCAGGATCAAGACTGGGTCAGCAGCAATTCAAATGTCCTACCTGCTGTGCTATTGGGGTGGGGTGGGGAGAAAGAGAGGACAGGAGAGAGTTCTAAACAGTATCTGGTGTAAAAACTAAAGCAAATGTTATCTCCGTCAGAAAAAGAGAAGAGGGCCCGGAGAGATAGCACAGCGGTGTTTGCCTTGCAAGCAGCCGATCCAGGACCAAAGGTGGTTGGTTCGAATCCCGGTGTCCCATATGGTCCCCCGTGCCTGCCAGGAGCTATTTCTGAGCAGACAGCCAGGAGTAACACCTGAGCACCGCCGGGTGTGGCCCAAAAACAAAACAAAACAAAACAAAAAAAAAAAAAAAAGAGAAAGAGAAGAGAAGCCAAGCTTAAAGGCTGATGAGATATTCAGCAGAAAAGTTACCACCAATGAGCCTTAAGATTGTCACCCTGATGCCTCTCTCTGTAGCTAAGAAATCAGAGACTATCACTTTATCCAACTCTGCAACCTGTGCTAGTGTCAAATTTTATGGTAGACTGAGGTGTTTTTCAAGAAAAGCAAGGTATAATTGCCTGGTATCAAAAGAAGATCTGACCCTTGGGAGGGAAATGGAGGTGTTCCTTTTGCACCATGATTCTCTTTGGAATAACACAAGTGGCTCTTTGAGAGGCTGTGTCTTTGATAAGCTGAACTGCAACTCTGACAGCCAATCTGCTGAATGCCTCACAGAGCACTCAGTTTTCTACAATGACTCAAAGGACACTGCAAGGCTGCAGATTTATTCTGCTGACTTTCCCTGTGGAGTTACTTTAAGTTTTTCAAAGGCAAGAGGAAGAACTCCTTTCTTCTAAACCAGGGAACTGCAAATTCCACTTGGGATTTAAAGACAGAACTTTGCTCACAATCTGACATCACTGATGTGAACAGGATTTAAAAGCTGGGATCATTTTTGTCTTCAGAGCAGAAGGTGGTTTTAGCTCTTCAATCTGCAGAATCAGCAGCTACACATGACAGACTAGAGATGGGATAATTTCAAAAAAATTCATTCTCACTGCCTTTGTACTTTCATATGACAATTCAAATAAATAGTCTATATTCCTACCAAAGGGCAATCTTGGGTGAATATATTACACTGAAAAAGACATTTAAAAGTGAAAGCCCTATTAGACAGTTTCCATTTTTATGTAATGTTTCCTTCCTTAATTCTTATCTTTATTCTGATAATTTTGAGGAAAATATAAAAACAAAATCTGCCTATAGTAAATGAATAAAAGCACAGTTTCATTTACAATTTGTAGTGATTTCTTCAAGATGAGATTTTTAAATGAGAAATTCTTTCTACACATCCTAACTTAAAAATGAAAAGGGGTGGGGAAAAAAGATAGGTATGTGCTTATAGGACTGACCCAGTTTTTATTTAAAACCTTTTTTTTTTTTTTTTTTTTGTGGTTTTTGGGTCACACCCGGCAGTGCTCAGGGTTTTTTCCTGGCTCCGTGCTCAGAAATTGCTCCTGGCAGGCACGGGGGACCATATGGGATGCCGGGATTCGAACTGATGACCTTCTGCATGAAAGGTAAATGCCTTACCTCCATGCTATCTCTCCGGCCCCTATTTAAAACCTTTATTGGTAATAAAGATTCAAAAAATAAAGCCACTGATTTTTAGAGAGGTGACCAGTTCTATTATAATTTGCTTGCTTTTTTGTTTGAGAGCACTCCTGGTATTTGAGGAACCATGTGGTGCTGGGACTCCCCAAGTACTGATCTTTTCACAAACAAAACTTTCGCTCCAGTCATTTGAGTCATCTTCCTAGCCCTATTATGATTTTCAAACAAACATTACTGTAAAGAGAAGAACTATACAGTACTATCCAATACTGGAATAAGTAACAACAAAATGCCCAAAAGAGAGACCAGAGTACAGAGATAGTAAAGCAGGTAGGGCACTTGAATTGCATGAGGTAAACCTGTGTTTGATCTACGATATCCCATATGGTTCCCTGAGCACTGCCTGAAGTGATTTCTGAATGCAAAGCCAGGAGTATCGCCAAGTATCCCACAAACCAAATAAAGTAAGTGGGAACCCAGAATAAGATTTCCTCCAAACCAAATACATAATCCCTTTTTTGAGGGATGTCAAGTCATCCTTGTCAGTGTGTAGGTGCTATTCCTAGCTGTGTCTGAGGGGCGGGGGGGTATCACTCAGGGACCATGTAGTGTTAGGGATTTAAACCAGGCTTTCTGTATCTAAGGCATACTCTCCAGCCTCATAATCTTTTTTTAAGAAAATCAAACAAAAATAAACATTTCTTCGTAATGTTCTTGGGGTGTTCTTTTTCTATGCTCAGGGTCACTTCTGGAGTGTTTGGGAAACCATGAAGTGCCAGGAATTAAACTGGGATCAAAGTCATGCAAGGTAAGTGCTTTAATCCCTAGATGTGACTCTCTACCCCCAGCCTGGAACAAAGATGTTTAATATACTATTTTTTATTTATATAATAAATGCGAAGGCAAGAATAATAGTATAGCAGAAGAGCCCTTGTTTTGCACACAGCTGACCAGGTTCGATCCCCAGCAACCCACATAGTACCCTGAGCCCACAAGGAGTAAGTCCTGAGCATAGGTAGGTGTGACCCCAAAATAAAAAAATAAAATAAAATAAAGGTAGAATGAAAAATAAAAATAACCAACCACATGGCTCTGTGCGCAGGATCACTACTGGTAGTATTAAGAGGGCCATATAGGATGACAGGGATGGAACCAGGTCAGCCATGTTCAAGGAAGCACCCTGCCTGATGTACTATGTCTCCATCTCCCTTTTTCTGGAGGTAAAGGGAGTTTGTGTCACACCTAGCCATTTTTAGGTTTATTTGTGGTGCTAGAATTACATACAAGGCAAGTGCCTTAATACCTGTACTATCTCTTAAGCCCTTATTGTATATTTCCTTAAAAATTTTAGACACGAGCGGCCAAAGAGATAGAATGGAGGTAAGGTGTTTGCCTTTCATGCAGAAGGATGGTGGTTCGAATCCCGGCATCCCATATGGTCCCCTGTACCTGCCAGGAGCAATTTCTGAGCATGGAGCCAGAAGTGACCTCTGAGCGCTGCCGGGTGTGATCCAAAAACCAAAAAAGAAAAAAAAACTTTAGACACAGGAGCCGGAGAGATAGCACGGAGGTAGGGCATCTATCTTGCATGCAGAAGGAGGTTGGTTCAAATCCCGGCATCCCATATAGTCCCGAGCCTGGCAGGAGCGATTTTTGAGCGTAGAGCCAGGAGTAACCCCTGAGCGCTGCCGGTGTGACCCCCCAAAAAAAGTTTTAGACACGGGGGCCAGAGTGATAGTACAGTGGTAAGGCATTTGCCTTGCATGTGGCTGACCCAGGATGGACCTAGGTTCGACCCTGGCATCCCATATAGTCTCCTGAGCCTTTCAGGAGTGATTTCTGAATGCAGAGCCAGGATTAACCTAAGTGCCGCTGGGTGTGGCCCAAATTAAACAAAAAATTTAGACACGTTATATTACCGCAAATTTCTATAAAACTAAGAGGAAAGGAATAAAGAAAGGCCAAGTAGTCTTGGATGCATTGGTGGGAAAATAAATAAGGACAGAAAATAAATAAGCCAAAGTCAATGATAATAGAATCAAGGGACCTAAACTTTAACAATCTAAACAAAAGAGACCTGTTATACTGGCAGGCCAGGAAGCAAAGGGTGGTGGTATAGGATGTATTTTGGGTCCAATGGTGATGGGAAGGGCCCTGACTCATTGTATATCTGAAAGTCCGATGAAGAACACTGTAGATCACAATTGTTTCAATAAAATATAATTTTAAGAAATTTTTAGAAATGTAAGGTCAGAGCAATAGTATATTATGCCTTGAATGAAGACAACCAGGTTTAATCCCTGGCACCCCATATTGTCCCCTAATTCCTGCAAGGAGTGATCCCTGAGCACCGTGGCCCCAATTTTTTAAATTTTAGACATAACCAAAAGTTAAAAATGTGTTTACTAATACTCTTTCAAAAAGATTTATCATTTGGTTATAAAGACACAGTTTAGATCAAGCTCCAGCTGAGTTTCTTGTTTTGTTTTGTTTTTGACTTTCTAAGTAGGGACTCCTTTAGGGTCTATATAATAAAAGAAATCTGACGAACTAATTATATACAAGGCATGTACCTTAACTCTTAGAACCTTTCTCTGGCCCTTGATGAGATTTTTCTTATACTATAAATACCACTTTTCAATTTTCTAAATTTAAGATTAAAATTTAAGCCAATGGTATACAGCTAAAAAATATAATTTTCCCAGTTTCAACATAACAGAGAAATTCCCTTTCTTCTCCTATAAAAGCACTTCCAGCATCTCTTGCACCTTATTCATAATTCACAATTTATCCGTATTTCTTTGGCCGGGAAGGAAGAGGAGAACTTTAGCCACGGTATGTGGTTAGTAATGGCGCTTTTATGTGTCATTGTACAAAGCACGTTAAATATTTACAATGCAGACAGCTATATCTAGTCCTAAACATCCAGTTGTGAGTCTGAATTTTTTTAGAAATAAATCTGTGGCAAGTTTGCCCCAGCAAAACGCCAGAAGACTTTACTAACAGCTTCAAGAGACCCAGTGGGTCCAGAGGAGCAGTTACAGGCCATCTGGTGATTACTTATTATTATTTATATTGCACTGTAGATGTACACACAGATGTGTTATGAATCCACATACAGAGCAGACCCTAACAAGGGCTTCAGACAAAAATCACTGCTGAACAAGTCAATCTGCATTAAAGAAAATACACTAGCTAGGGAGAGAGAGCACACTGACTGTTCTTCTATCTGCAGAATTAGCTGTAAGAATATTCGAGGGGCCGGAGAGATAGCATGGAGGTAAGGTGTTTGCTTTTCATGCAGGAGGTCATCAGTTCGAATCCCGGCGTCCCATATGGTCCCCCGTGCCTGCCAGGAGCAATTTCTGAGTGTGAAGCCAGGAATAACCCCTGAGCACTGCCGGGTGTGACCCAAAAACCACAAAAAAAAAAAAAATCGAAAAAGAATGAAGAATCCTATATGATGATGACAATCTGAATTAGCAAGCTAGCTATATGTGGTTTCATACAAATAGCAAAGGAGAGACTAACAAAGGTAAGTTCTCAGATCCATTATATAAACTCTGCAGTTTGTTAAAGAAGTAATTAGGAAAGAGACCCTGTCTAGACCCTGTCAGCACACAGCTGACCGGGTTCAATCCCCAGCATCCCACATAGTATCCTGAGCCCACAAGGAGTAAGTCCTGAGCATAAGTAGGTGTGGCCCCAAAATAAAAAAAATAAAATAAAATAAAATAAAGGTAGAGACAGACTCAGAGGACCATGTGAGATGCCGGGAATCAAACTACTGTCTGTTCTGGATTTCTGGATTGCCGAGTGCAAGGCAAACACCCTACAGCTCTCTCCTCTCCTCTCCTCTCCTCTCCTCTCCTCTCCTCTCCCCTTCCCTCCCCCTCCCCCTCCCCCCCCCCCCCCCCCCTCTCTCTCTCTCTCTCTCTCTCTCTCTCTCTCTCTCGCCCCTTTCTTTTTGTTTGTTTAAAGACCACATCCAAAGCAGTGCTCAGGGTTTACTTCTGGAGCCATAAACAAGTGTCTTATCCCTTACACTATCTCTCCAGTTCCCAAATTAACCTTGTTTTTTGATTTGGGGACCACACCCAAAACTACTCAGTGTTTTTTCCTGGCTCTGTGCTCAGAGATAACTGCTGGAAGTCAATGGAATAAGGGCAATTCATGCAGTGCTAGGGATCAAAACAGGGTTGGCAGCACACAAGGCAAGTGCCTTAACCCTTGTCCTATCCAGCAATCCCTAACCAACCACATTTTTCTAAAGGCAACTGTCAAGGGTGCCACATATACATCCAGAAACTTGGTTTTGGAGCACGAGTGTTAGCACAGCAATAGGGTGTTTGCCTTGCATGCAGCCAACCCGGAATGGACCTGGGTTCAATATCCACCATCCCTTATAGCCTGCCAGAAGTGATTTCTGAATACAGAGCCAGTAATAACCCCAGATCACTGCAAGGTGTGGCCCAAAAGCCAAAAATAAAAATAAGAATAAAAACTTGGGTTTGCAGTCAATAATATATATAACATAGGCGTTATATATATTATGTGGTTTTGGGGCTACACCCACTGATGCTCAGGGCTTACTCCTGGCTCTGTGTTCAGAAATTGCTCTTGGCTTAGGGGACCATATGGGGAATCGAACTGTGGTCTGTCCTAGGTTAGCCACGTGCAAGGCAAATGCCCTATCACTGCACCACTGTTCTGGCCCCTCAATAAGATATATTAAATGGTAGAGCATATGTGAGTTCCTGAGCTCAATCACTGGCGCTACATGTCCTATCCCCCCATACTGAGTGAGTTCCTAGTGTTCACTGAGTACCACTGGATCTTGACACTAGCAAGTGTGGCTCTTTTTTAAAATTAATTAATTTGGAGTAGGGGTTCAGGCCACACCCAACAGTGCACAGGGGACCATATGTGGTGGTAGGAAATTGACTGATGATGGTTGTAGACATCAAAGCCATATGCAAGGCCTTACCTCTTATATTATCTCTCTTAGGTCTGTGGCCCTATTTTAAATAAAATTTAAAAAATCTGTGTTTAATTCCTTGCTATTAATACCTCTACATTATTTTAAAACTAGTTCCAATTTTATCTAAACCTCAAAGTAGATGCATAAACCTCAATGAATAATAGTGGTCTCTTTCTTAAAGGTTATATAAAACTGCTGCATTCTCAGAGTAGACTCAAGTTATGCAAAATAAACATATTATTACAAAAACAAGGTTAGCATTTGGCCTAATTGTGTATAATGCAGTGTATTTTCAGCTGCCTGACAGCATGCAGGCACTCCTACCAGATGGGAACTGAATGAATTATTGAAAGAAATATGAATTATTAAATAAAAATCTGAATTTTATTTAAATCTTGGCAGGGGATGAGGAAAAATAACTTACTTGTTTGCCTGAAATTGCCCTCACCTGTCGAAGCATGTAAAGATAGTATATTCCAAAGTAAGTAACATTTTACCTATCAAATCCATTTCTTCCCCTATAATTTTTCAACTCAAAATGTACTCCTTTTAAGGAATCAGTAATTAGCAACAATCCATTTTTCCTTGCATTTTCTTTGTGTTATGTCAAATAATAGGAAAATTTGCCAGTGAAAAAGAATGAAAAATCCAAAGTCCCACAATACCAGTATGAACCTTTCAATGGAGGGCGGGGATAACAGGAATAATCTCTATAGGCTTGTGTTATATAGCCAATAAAACATATACCTTTGTAGCATGCCAGCATTTAACCAATCATAGAAGCTATTTGTTGCCTCATATATTACCAAGTAATAGAGATTTAAGGGATAATGTTCATGGAGGCAGAGGATACAAAGCAATAAACAGCACTGGAGGTTGGTTAAATGCCAAGTGAAGCCAGTACTGTAGCACCATAAACATTATTCCTATTACATGACAAGATAAAGGGATACAAGAAGCTGTTCTCAATCGAACCACATCTAGAGCTCCGTTGCTAATCTTGACCTTAAAAAGGGAAAACACTAAGGCTAGAGTGATAACAGTAGATATGGTGTTTGTCTTGCCATGTAGCCAACCAGGGTTCAATCCTCAGCATTCCATTATTCCCCCTCCCCAGTTGGCTAGGAATAATTTCTGAGCGCAGAGCCAGGAGTAATCCCTGAGAACTGCAGGGTATAAACTCAAAACAAAAACAAAACAAAAGGGGAAAGCAAACCCTGAAGTCTCTGAGCTATTTTTCTTGTATCAATAAGATATGAACAAGTATCATAAGCTGTATGTACCTAAGTCATCTAGGAGAAGGAAAGAGTACTAGAATTATCTCTCAAGAGATAGTTCAATAGAATGGAGAGAGTGCATGCTTTGCATGCAGAGTGATAGGGTTTAAGCCCAGATACCTGCAAGGTCCCTGAGCACTGCTGGGATAGTTCAAAAATCAAGAAATGAAAAGGACAGAACTAATATAAAATGACTATGGCAGAAACTTTTCTTCATGATTAATGAGGCCATAATAATCATCCATTTGGGGCTGGAGTAGTAGTAGAGCAGTAGGGTGTTTGCCTTGCACATGGGCAACCTGGTTATATCCCTGGATTCCCATATGGCCTGAGTCTGCCAGGAATAATTCTTCAGTGCAGAGTCAGGAGTAATCCTTGAGCCCAAAAAACAACAAAAAAATCATTAATAATATCTCCTCAGAGGAAAAGTGTTCTTATGCTTAAGGAAATAGACATTATATGTAACTTATATAGCTTATATAATTTTGTGCAGACTAGATTATGATTAGCATATGGATAATTTAAATCTGCATAACTTGGATGGTTTCTGTTGTTTGTTTGGTGGGATGAAAGGTGGGGAGCAGGCCACATCAGATGGTACCTAAGGGCTATTCCTGGCTCTATGTTTAGGAGTGACTCCAGCAGTGCTTGGTGTATCTATATGCAGTACCAGAGACTGAACAGGGGTTGGTTATATTACAAGGCATGTGCTTGACCTCCTGGAAGAGGCAGTTTACTCCTAACAGTGCTCATGGGGCCATGCAGTGACTCTGGCATGAAAACATGAGCTTAGTACATTGACTAAGTCTGTCTAATTTTTTTTTTTTTTTGGTTTTTGGGCCACACCCGGCGGTGCTCAGGGGTTACTCCTGGCTGTCTGCTCAGAAATAGCTCCTGGCAGGCACGGGGGACCATATGGGACACCGGGATTCAAACCAACCACCTTTGGTCCTGGATCGGCTGCTTGCAAGGCAAACGCCGCTGTGCTATCTCTCCGGGCCTAAGTCTGTCTAATTTTGTACTGAAAACCACTGTCAAGTAGCTGAGAAGAAAGTATAAGAAATAAGGAATTAGCCTGGAGCGATGGCACAAGCGGTAGGGCGCTTGCCTTGCACATGCTAACCTAGGATGAACCACGGTTCCATCCTTTGGCGTTCCATATGGAATCTAGTCTGCACAAGCCAGGAGCGATTTCTGAGCTCATAGCCAAGAGTAACCCCTGAGCATCACCAGGTGTGGCAAAAAAAATCAAAGAAGAAGAAAAAGGAATTTGAGGGCTAGAAATAGTACTTCAGGCAAGGTGTTTACCTTGCACATAGCCAACCTGAGTTCAATCTCCAGTAGTCCAGATGATCCCTGAGCACCGCCAGAACTATCACTGAGTGCAGAGCCAGGAATAAGTCCTGCTAGATGTGCTGATCCCCTCCCCACAAATAATAAGGAATCTGTTCATTCTTGGTAATAAAACTTAGACAAAATGGTACCAAAAATACTTTCTTCTTTTCTTTCTTTTAGTGGTAAGGGAATTGAAGGTAATTACTCTTGTTAATTACACTGGTAATTACACTGTTGAGCTACATGGACCCAAAAGGTGGTTTCTAACATGTATTCCCAGGATGTAATGTTGCAAATTCAAGATTACCAATAAACATAGTAAATTTTCCTGCTTTCACATAATGTAGAACCATTTTTAAGGGATGTCACATCCAACAATGCTCAGGACTTACTTCTGATTCTGTGCTCAGGCATCATGCATAGTGGGATTTGGGGAACATATCGGATGATGGAGATGGAATTCAGGTAAGCCATGACCAAGCTAAGTGTTTGCCTTGTGGCAATTGTGGCACTCAGAGGCTCTGTACTCAAGAATCACTCCTGCCAGTGCTTAGGGGATCATATGGGATGCCAGGATCAAACCCAGGTTAGCTGTGCATAAGGCATATGCCCTCTCCACTATGCTATCACTCCAGACCCAAAGTTTTTTTGTTTTTTTGTTTTGTTTTTGGGTCACATCTGGCATCGCTCAGGGGTTACTCCTGGCTCTACACTCAAAAATTGCTCCTGGCAGACTCGGGGGACCATATGGGATGCTGGGGTTCGAACCACAGTCCTTCTGCATGCAAACACCCTACCTCCATGCTATCTCTCTGGCCCTGCATGCAAACGCCCTACCTCCATGCTATCTCTCCGGCCCAGACCCAAAACATTTTTGAAAACTTTACAATGTTTCCTAGATTTAGTACTGAGCTACTTTTATTACTTTAACAAAACAGATGCAAAGCCACTTTATGGTAAAAAAAAAAAATTGTTGTTGTTTTTGGGCCACACCCTGCGGCACTCGGGTTACTCCTGACACTATGCTCAGAAATCAATCCTGGCAGGCAAGGGGGACCATATGGGATGCTGGGATTCGAACCACCATTGGTCGTGGGCTGGCCACTTGCAAGGCAAATGGCCTAACACTGTGCTCTCTCTCCAGTCTGGTAATAAAAAAATTTTTAAACAATTAAAAAAAATTATAGGGACCACCTGGCAGCATGGGCAGGTGGCAGTTACACAGTGCCAGACTCAAAGCAAAGACTTTTTGTATATAGTAGGTATGTGCTACCATAGGAATCTCTGCAGGATTTATTCCTGGATCTGTTATCGGGGCTCACCTTAGCAGGCCTCAAGGGACAACATGGATTACCAGGAATAAAATCTGGTCAGTTGTATGCAAGGCAAGTGCCTAACCTGCTGTACTATCACTCCAAACCAAGTCATTGATATAATGTTTGTTTGGGGAGCTACACCCAGCAGTGTTCAGCAGTTATTCCTGGAAGTTTTGGAGACCATATGGGATGCCAATGATGGAACCCTGGAAAAGAGCTATATGCAAGGCAAATACCCTACCCACTGTGTAAGTGCCCACTCCTCAAGTCATATGTATTTTGTTATTCAAAAATATTGGGGAGGAGCCATAGCAACAGAACAGTGGGCAGCGTATTTGTGTTGCATGCAGCTGACTCAAGCTCAATTCCCAGCATCCCACACTGTCTCCTAAACCCCACCAGGAACGATTCCTGAATGCAGATCCCGGGGTAATTCCTAAACTTCACCAAGTATAGCCACCCCAAAAAATGTTTTTTGAAAGTCGGGAATAAGATAGGGGAGATAGCTCAAAGGCTGGAGTACATGTTTTGCTTGCATTAGTTCTGAGCTTAATCTGGCACCACATGTCCCCTACCCTTCCCACTTGCCCTTCAATTATGTGGCTCTGGTGGCATCAAGCATCACCTGTGTGGTCCCAATAGCCTCCTGCTCTGCTGGGTCATAGCACTGAACACAGTTGGGCTGAGTATGATAAACAGTAGCCACCAAGTTCTCTGACCATGCTTCATGTATCTGGGGCTTGAGCTACAGTACAATGTTTGAAAATAGACACTATCTTAGAAACATTTCAAAACTCCACACAACTCAAATTTAACTAGCACTTTGCTATAAGATATCTGGGGCACAGTTGTCTTAACAACACTAATCCTTTCTCTGGAGTCAGATCTATTAACTACTCCTCCCATCAAATTCCATAGAGTGATGTTAGCGAGAATATTGCTTTCCCTGAGTTTTCCTTCAGGAGGATGATACCACCTCAAGAGAAACAGTTTTAACAGGAGAATAGGAATGAGAGGGCTCAAAAATTCATCACTTGTCTTCCAATAACAATGCAAAGAACACAACCTTTAGCATCCTATTTTTTCCCTCTAAATGTACATGCATCATATTTAGAACTCAGCTGTGTAACATCAGACCTACTGTTGGGAAGTGGATCATGAACAGAATCCAAAAATAACAGCCATTAAAAGACCTAGCAACCAAAACATGTTATGTATCTACCGAAAGCCCAGTGGTTTTGATTATATGGTGAAGAACATATCCACCAGTCTATTTTAGATGAATTTTCCTTTTGCATTTCCTTAATTTTAAAGAACAAGATAACTTTTCAGTTTAGGAATACACAGAGTAAAGTCTGGGCAAGATCTAGGTACTGAAGCTAGACAGATAGTACAGGGGATAAAGGCACTCATCTAGTCAACCCCCAGCACATCTCCTAAGCACCACCAGAAACAAATCCCTCGGACCCAGTACTGACCAAGAGTAGCTAGCCCCCAAGAACCATGCAATGTGGTCAAATCCCCCCAAAAGAAGCAATGAAATGATTCCAGATTACAATAATTGCTAGTTGTTTTAAGAATCAGAATACTGATTTATAATTTGTTTTAATTCTTTTTTTCTATAATTAGTCGAAGCCACTTGAATTTGATACTTGCAGTGAAATACATTTTAAACCATGCCTTTTAAAATCATCATAGTCCTTATTACCCCTCCTGGAACTTACATGGCCTTTTCATTATTTTACCATTTCTGGAATAAAAAATTTGAATGGAGCAGGGGCTATGGCTCAACTGATAGAGTACTTGCCTTGTATGCATGAAACCTGAGTTTGACTTAGGTTTTCTTAGATTCAAGAATTAAAAAATAAAAAAGAATCTGAATTTAACACAACTTATACAAAGTTTGAAAGTCTCAAGGTGGCTCCAATATAAAACCATTTTCAAGAAGTATAAGAAACTTAGGGGCCAAAGAGAGAGCATGAAGGTAAGGCATTTGCCTTGCATGCAGGAGGACATTGGTTCAAATCCCGGCATCCCTTATGGTCTCCTGAGCCTGCCAGGAGCGATTTCTGAGTGTAGAGCCAGGAGTAACCCCTGAATGCTGCCAAGTGTGACCCCCCCAATAAAATATAAGTAACTTAATATACCCAGTGCAGGGGCCGAAGAGAGAGCATGGAGGTAAGGCGTTAGCTTTGCATACAGAAGGATGGTGGTTTGAATCCCGGCATCCTATCAGGTCCCCTGAGCCTGCCAGGAGCGATTTCTGAGCATAGAGCCAGAAGTAACCCCTGAGCTCCACCGGGTGTGACCCCAAAACAAAACAAAACAAAACAAAACAAAACAAAAAATGTACCTTATTTTGTCAACTAGCTTAAAATGTAAAATTGTAAAATAATAAAATAAAAAAATTTTAAATGTAAAAAAAAATAAAATAAAGGAACTGGAGAGACAGTACAGTAGAAAGGGCATTTGCTTTGCACACAGCTGATTTGGTTTCAATCCCCATCACCCCATATGGTCCCCCAAGCACATCAGGAGTGACTCCTGAGCACAGAGCCAGGAATAAGTCCTGATTATTGCTGTGTGTAGCCTAAAAACAAAAAAATAAAACAAGAATGTGATGGGGAAAATATGGCAACATAGACTCAAGGGGACTGGAGAGAAAATACAAAGGTAGAGTTCTTGCCTTGCATGCTACTGACCCTGGTAGAATTCCCCAGCATTCCCTATAGTTCCCAAGTACAGGTAGGAATGATTCTGAGTACAGAGTCAGGAGTAACCCTTGAGTACCTCTGGGTATAGTTCCCCCAACCCTGCAAAAACAAAACAAAAACCAACAAACTTTGACAAGTAATATGTCCTATGGTGCTGAATACTTCAAAATACAATGAATTTACTAGACTTTGTTTTGCTCATTCCTCATTAGCACCACCGTTTCAATCCACCTTTTAAACTCCAATTCTTAGGAATCTTTGGAACTTTATTCCCTTCTTTTGTCTAAGCATTTAAAATGTTTAAAAGAACTAGTCTGCAATCTCACATACCACCAGTAAGTGTCACTGGACAGTCACATGACATATTTCTAACTGAACAAAATTCAACAATTCAGGTTCCATGAAATCAATTAATGAAGTCAGATAAAACATTCTTTGTATTTCTGTCTTCATCCTTTGTGGAATATGCCAGTAAGGAGGGTCTAGGAAGAAGAATTAAGGAAGTGTAAAATGGGGGGAAAATAAAGGCAGTTTCAACAAAATTACTTTATTTAAAAAGTGCAATGAAAAGTATCTGACACAGAATGTAAAGCAATGCTAACAGCATGGCACTGAGAACAAGACACCTCATGGCATCACAAGAAAATGATTTGAGAAATCTTATAATTTACATATTGAAATCCTGGGTTTTGTGTTAGCTATTTTCTATTTTTCTATTTTCTGCATTAGCTGTTAACAATGATTTCAAAATCAACAGTCAGAAGAAACACTTTTTTTCTTATTTAAAAAATCCAAACAGACTGTAGCAAATTGGAGTTTACAATGAATGAGTATATTCTCTCTCAGCTGCCTATCCAAATTTGTTAAGCAGATTTTTATACCCATGAAGGTTTAGGAAAAGATATTTCTAAACTTGCTTTGTACTAGATGGATAGCTTTAGAAAGGAGGAGAGAGCAACTTGTATTCCTCAACACTATGTTAGGAAACAAACACCAGTAGAATAACAATATGAAAGCGAGCAAGGCAGATTTCATTATGGTAGAGTGCCTACACTTCCTCATAACTTGGATTTACACACTGCAAATCCTCTGATCTGATTACCTCCAGTGATCACGTAAAATACCGGCTTTAAACTCTTTGCCTTAGTGATAAAACAGCCACTTTGATTCACAACAAGACATTCACAATAAAGTATATTGTAAACGTACCTGTCCACAGCCCGGGGCATTGCACACAAACGGTCTGTCGTCTCCCATATTTCATATAGCAGAGCGGAGCTGAGGAGGGGGAGGTGGGGGGGAAAGTTATGTTAAATACGCTGGAGTAAAAAAAAAGTGCTTCCAAAATATCAAGCCTAGAAACAGGTGTTCCAAGAATGCCATCTATCAAAGCTATAAACACAGGCTACTTTGGGGAGACCCATTTAACAGGTGGCATATGATCTACTGCTCCTCAATTGAAACTTTTAATTAGAAAAATTTAGACTTAAATATTTAAGGAATTTCAAACCTTTTGCAAGATTTCCCCTTTCTGCTACAATATATAACACACTTCTCCAGTCTGAATTACAATCAGTGTAGTTCCCTGTACTAATAAATCCACTGAACATTCGATGCAGAAGCCATATTTCTGAACTAGAGAAGACCAAAATTTGTCATTTAATTAATTAAGGGATTATAGGAGGGGTGCTCCATTTTACAAGGCCATAATCTGGCTCCCTGGTGTATAAACTATGAGACTGCTGGCAAGAGCTGTTTATCCCAGATTATTGCCAAAGAAAACAAAGCACCCATCCTATTGGGCTACACGGGAAATGATTTTCATTAATAAAAAAATAGAAATAAAAACCTCCTCTCCCCACTGGGAGCCTCCTTCTCCCCCTACCAATCATCTGTGGCAAATGGAGAAATATTGGTGCCCTTCCCCCTTCGATTCTATTTATGGCTAGGTTTTTAAAAGCAGCAATAAAACAAATGTCTACTCTTTGGGGGTTTACTGGGTGAATATGTTCCGGCTGTTTGTGCTGCTTTCGGCCAGAGTTCTTCGGCTGCTCTGTTGCAGCCAACAGATGTGTGCTGCTGCAGGGGAGAAAAGAAATGGCACTAAAAGGCATAGCCATCCATCCACTCTATTTCTCTGAAGAATACAACAGGATTTATACTATTGTTGTTTTTTTTAATTATTGAAGCCTAACTCTTGAAATGTTGACTGAAGTTCTTTGTCAAGGGGTAGTAATTCCACTATGAATGTGTCATATCCCAATTAGAAATAAGAAGTGGAGATGGGTGGCATTAGAAACACAAATAATGGGGCCGGAGAGATAGCATGGAGGTAAGGCGTTTTGCCTTTCATGCAGGAGGTCATCGGTTCGAATCCCGGCGTCCCATATGGTCCCCCGTGCCTGCCAGGAGCAATTTCTGAGCCTGGAGCTAGGAATAACCCCTGAGCACTGCCGGGTGTGACCCAAAAACCACACACACACACACAAAAAAAAAAGAAACACAAATAATAATGAAAGTATTCCTAATATATAAGCAATATTCTGATAGACTAAAAGTAAAAAAATGGTGGGGGGGGGAGAATAACAAAAAATACCTAATGGGAATTTTCAAATATCCTACAAGAAAGAATATGAAGGGAAATGGAATGAAAAAACTATAATTTAAATATTCACAGAAACTACCTCAAAATTGTAACCTACCTTCAAATTTTATCTTGGTGATAAACTAAAATGTCAGTTTAATTTCAGCCAGGTCCACATTAAAATAAAATTTTAAGTGCTGACTACATCTGAGGATAGATAGGTAACAGTTTTTCCACTCTTGAAGACTCATTATAGTAGGTCCAGATGAGGTAGGGCGCTTGCCGTGCATGTGGATGACCTGAATTCAAAACCTTGTATTCCCCAGCACTACTAGGAGTAATCCTGAGTGCAGAGTCAGGAGTAACCTCTAAGCATCACCGGGTGTGGCCCCAAACAAAAACAAAACAACAACAAAAAAGACTTACTATGGGTAAGAAACCAGTATTTCCAGTAGTCATATCATTACATAACTAATCAGTAATTAAAATTGTGGGGTGTCAAAGCTGGAGAGATAATACAGCAGGTAAGGCCTTGCACACAGCTGATCCAGGCTCAATCCTTCAAACCCCCTATGTTCCCCAGAGCCCACCAGGAGTAAGATCTGAACACCACTGGATGTGGCCCCCAAGCCAAAAATAAATAAACAGAAAATAGAAAATGTTTCTTAGTCATCTTTCAGTATGATAGAAACAAGGTCTAATTATGAAGGAAACTGATGCTGTAGCACTGCTGTAATGGAAAAGAGACTCTATATACATAGGTGCACCAAGATTTATATTGCATTTATCCTGGATAAATTGCTTCAATAAATTTTGTTCCTCGGAGGGACCAACTCAAGCTGATGATTGGGTACTGGAAAAATGAGAACTTTATTCTTCACAATGCCCCAGGATAAGGAGGGGGCATTGTTCTGGTTTGTTTACTTTAAATTCACACTGTTTTTAAGTACTTTCTGAAACTACAACATAATGCAAAAAATAAATAAAAGTAAATGCAAAGGCCATAGCCGTTATGGCTAAAACTCAGAGCACTTCTGAAAAGTAATTCATCTCTAGAGAAGTCCTTAATAATTGTTATGATGGAGATAATTTCCCTTCTCGTCCCAGAACCTACTTTCCTAATAAAAACATAAAATGAGAATTCTATTTCAAAAAGTCTTCTACCATTTTCAACCAACAGGTAAACAACAAGGGCTAAAGCAGGCCTAACGGCAGAAAGGTATTTACCTTCATTCTATTATTTGCAGTCAAGTTTTCTCATTTTTATATTCATTTAGAAGAGGAAAAGGAAAAGTTGAGGAGCAGAGCAGCACTGACATAGAAAATGATTAGAGGGGTTTGCTTTGCATGCAGCCAACACCAGATGGAGCCCAGGTCAATTCCCAGCATCCCATATGGTCCCCTGAGCCAGCCAGCAGCGTTTTCTGAGTGCAGAGCAAGGAGTAACCAGAGCGCTGCCAGATGTGACCCAAAAACCCAAACCCCCACTCTCAAAAAAAAGATTAGGTACGGGCCAGAGTAATAGTACAGTGGGCAGGGTATTTGCCTTGAAGCAGCTGACCCAGATTCAATTTCCAGCATCCCAAATGATCCTGTGAGCCCACCAGGAGTAATTACTGAGCAGAGTTCTTAGGAGTAACCCCTAAGCACCACTGGGTGTGACTCCAATACAAAACAAAACAAAATTGAAAATGATTAGAAAAATTCTGAAATGATTTCTTTCAAATCAATTTTTTTTTTTTTTTGGTTTTTGGGCCACACCCGTTTGACGCTCAGGGGTTACTCCTGGCTATGAGCTCAGAAATCGCCCCTGGCTTGGGGAGACCATATGGGACGCCGGGGGATCGAACCGCGGTCCGTCCTACGCTAGCGCTTGTAAGGCAGACACCTTACCTCTAGCGCCACCTTCCCGGCCCCTCAAATCAAAATTTTAACTTAGTTTTTGAATAATCACAATGGATGGCTCTAATTTATAATTAATTGTATCTTTACTAAGAAACAGATTTTTAAAATTATGACCTTCTCAAAGCAGATTTTTTTTCTTGTTACTTTATTTAAACATTGTGGATACAAAACTGTTCATGACTGAGTTTCAGTCACAGAATGTATTGACCACCCTTCACCAGTGCACATTTCCCAACCACCAATGCATATTACTTTATTCCCTTTCAGCACCCAGTTCTTGTCCAGAGGGACCAGTTCCAACTATCACTGTCATAGTGGACCCTTCTCTACCCTCACTGCATTCACTGCTCTTTGTGGCAAGCTTCCTGGCCCTTATCTCTATTGTCTTTGGAAATTATTACCATACTTTTATTTTACTTATATCCCATAAATAAATGACATAATTATATATCTAATTTTCTCCCTCTCACTCCTTTCACTGTGCATAATACTCTCCATATCCAACCATGTATAAGGAAATTTCATAACTTCATTCTTACTGAACAGTTGCATAGTATTCTATTGTTTCTTTAGCTACTCGTCTGTTCTCAGATACGGGTTGTTTCCAGATTCTGGCTATTGTAAATAGTGCTGCAATAAACACAGGAAGGCAGAGGGGTTTTCTACATGGTGTTTTTGGTCCTAGGGTATATCCCTAAAGAGTGGTATGAAAAGCAGATTAAAAAAAAAAAAAAAAAAAAAGGGGCCGGGCGGTGGCGCTGGAGGTAAGGTGCCTGCCTCGCCTGCGCTAGCCTAGGACGGACCGCGGTTCGATCCCCCGGCGTCCCATATGGTCCCCCAAGAAGCCAGGAGCAACTTCTGAGCGCGTAGCCAGGAGTAACCCCTGAGCGTCACAGGGTGTGGCCCAAAAACCAAAAAAAAAAAAAAAAAAAAAAAAAAGACTATACTTTCAGGGATCATTTCTGTTGTATGTGACTAGAGAAGTTTCTCTGATCATGTAGAGCACCGGAAGCCATGAGGAGGAGATGAGGAGGAGCCAGAGCGTCCTCTCCTGAGCGTGAAATCGGCTCTAGGTGTCGCGTCTGAGGCTGCCTTTGGCCATTGATGATCGTTCTCCCTTTCCTTGGGAAAGGATAGAGGGAGAGGATGCAGTCTGAGTGGTAAAAAAAAAAAAAAAAAAAAAAAAAGGCAGTAGGTCGAAGAGATAGCATGGAGATAAGGCATTTGCCTTTCATGCAGAAGGTCATTGGTTCGAATCCCAGCATCCCATTTGGTCCCCCGAGCCTGCCAGGAGCGATTTCTGAGCCTGGAGCCAGGAGTGACCCCTGAGCGCTGCCGGGTGTGACCCAAAAACCAAAAACCAAAAAAAAAAAAGCAAACACAAATTGGAGAGAAAATCAAAATTTTTCATGGGGGACAGTTAGTCCGCACAGTGGGTAGGATGCTTGCCTTTTACAAGGCTGGGAAGAGTTCAATCTCCAGCATCCCATATCATTCCCAATGGGGCCAGAGTGATTGAACAACAGAAGGGTGTTTGCCTTGCATGTGGCTGCCTCAGAATGAATGTGGGTTCAATTCCTGGTATCCCACATGGTTTCTCTGAGCTTGCCAGGAGCGATTTCTGAGCACAGAGTCAGGAGAAACTCCTGAGCGTGGCCAGGTGTGGCATAAAAAAAAAAAAAAAAAAGACTGGTACTCATGATTTACAAGCATGGAGTTAATCCCATGGTACCCCAAACACTGCCTGAACAGCAGTAAGGAATCAAAATTCCAAACAAAATCAAGACAAAACCAAATAAACCTATTTAGTCTGGTCAACATTGACTTTCTCGGTGTAAATGTACATAGATATTGCTATACATAGATATATTTTGTTTCGTTTGGGAGCCACAATCAGCAGTTCTCAAACTTATTTCTAGCTCTATGTTCAAAAATAATTTATAGCAGGGCTAGGAGAGCACATAGGGTACCAGGGATCAAACTCAGGCCTGCTATATGCAATTTATTTTCGCCTTAACAGAATAAGGAGAAATCTGTATTTTATGTTAACAAAGTCAATTCTCTGGAGTTTGCTTTAATATGATAATTTCTTTTTGTTTGCTTGTTTTGTTTTAGTTTTGGGGCCACACCTGGCAGTGCCCATGGGTCACTCCTTGCTCTGTGCTCAAAAATTACTGGGGGCCGGGCGGTGGCGCTCGAGGTAAGGTGCCTGCCTTACCTGCGCTAGCCTAGGAGACGGACCACGGTTCGATCCCCCGGCGTCCTATATGGTCCCCCAAGCCAGGAGCGACTTCTGAGCGCATAGCCAGGAGTAACCCCTGAGCGTCACCGGGTGTGGCCCAAAAACCAAAAAAAAAAAAATTACTCATAATAGGGCCCGGAGAGATAGCACAGTGGCATTTGCCTTGCAAGCAGCCGATCCAGGACCAAAGGTGGTTGGTTCGAATCCCGGTGTCCCATATGGTCCCCCGTGCCTGCCAGGAGCTATTTCTGAGCAGACAGCCAAGAGTAACCCCCCTGAGCACCGCCGGGTGTGGCCCAAAAACCAAAAAAAAAAAAAAAAAATTACTCATAATTAATAAATTGGCCATTAAATTTAGGAGGCTGGCAAAATAACTCAAAATGCTGAGTGAATGCTTTGCGTACTGTATACTAAGGTGTTATTTTATGGTCCCCTAAGCACTCCTGGGAGTAGCTCCTGACAAGAGATATGAGCCAGGAATATAATTCAGGAGTTAAAGTACTTGCCTTGAATGCAACCAACCCTGGTTCAATCCCTGGCACCACAATCCCGAGCCCTGTCAGGAATAGTTGTTAAAATCAAAGTCAAGAGTAAGTCTGAGTTTACTGAATGTTGACAAAAAGAAATAAACATAGATTAAAACAAAACTTAAAAATATTTTTAGATTTGGGGCAGGGAGATAGCACAGCGGCGTTTGCCTTGCAAGCAGCTGATCCAGGACCTAAGGTGGTTGGTTCGAATCCCGGTGTCCCATATGGTGCCCCATGCCTGCCAGGAGCTATTTCTGAACAGATAGCCAGGAGTAACCCCTGAGCACTGCTGGGTGTGGCCCAAAAACCAAAAAAATATATGTATTTTTTAGATTAATAGCAGATAATTTATTTTTTAATTTGTTTAACTTTTTTGGTTTTGGGTCACACCCCACGGTACTCAGGGGTCCTCCCAGCTCTACACTCAGAAATTGCTCGTGGCAGGCTCAGGGGACCATATGGGATGCCAGGATTCGAACTACCGTCCTTCAATAGCAGATAATTTCTATGAAAGAAATGAAATGATGGGGCCAGAGTAATAGACAAGGAACTCGCCTTACATGCAGCCCATCTGGATTCGATACCTGGAATCTCATATATGGTCCCCTGAGGACCACCAGGAATGGATCCCTGAACATAGAGCCAGAAGTAAGCCCTGATCACTGCCCAGGCTCTGTGGCAGTGAGCACTGTGGCTCCAAAATTAAATCAAATTAATGATGATGTTACTAATTAGAAATGAACTACTTTTTACTTTATTGATAAAAAGGAAAAGACTATTAAGACCTACTGGTATAGAATATGAAGATCAAGGTGAAAACTTCTGCAAGCTTTTCTGCTCATAACAATGAGGCACAATACCTTTTTACAGCTAATCTTAAATGTATAGTCAAGATTACTTTGCTGAAATCTTATACTTATCTTCAACATTTTACAAGATCCATAAACTGTTAAAAGTAGGTATATTATATATTTAAAGCTAAACATGTCTGAATCATTTTTAAATACATCATTATAACTACTTTGTGTTTAAGACACTTTGTGTGACTAGGCCCAAATAATCTTTTGATTTTGTATGTGTGTGTAAACTATCAGCGATGGAACTCTTGGCCCCACTTACAAGTAAGTATTCTATTCCTGAGCTATAGCTATATCCTCCAGCTACATGATTTTATCATCAAGTAATACAGTGAAAATTCTACAGCTTTTGGATAAAAAACAAAAAGAGGGGAGAAGATATATATCAAGTATAATGAGTATATCAAGTTAAACTTGACCTGACCCATGAAATGAAAATTGAGATCAGAGTTGTTATTTTCTGGGACAGAAAGATAGCTCAATGGACTGTACGCTTTGTATGTGAGAAGCCTAGGTTTACACCCCAGCTTTGCATAGTCCCATCCCTACAGCAAAACCAACAGACTCCTAAACACAGTATAGCCTCTGAACACTTCTATATGTGACATAAAAAGCAAGCAAAAACATGTATTTTTCTAGAGAATGCTTGATGTTCTCAACAGCCAGGTAAATAGTAATATATAAATTTTTTTTGGTGTTTTTTTTTTTTTTTTTAAATCACATCCAGCAGCGCTCAGGAGTTACTTCTGGCTCTATGCTCAGAAATCGCTTCTGGGGGGAGGGAGGAATGTTACATGATGAAGGGGGGTATTCTGTTTGTGACTGTAACCCAACTATGATCATTTACTTAAATAAAAAATATTTTTAAAAAATCGCTTCTGGCAGGCTTGGGGGACCATATGGGATGCCAGGATTCGAACCACCATCTTTCTGCATACAAGGCAAATGCCTTACCTCCATGCTATTTCTCAGGCCCAGTAATATATGAATTTGAAAAATAATGTATTGAGGCTGGTGAGGTGGTGCTAGAGGTAAGGTGTCTGGCTTGCAAGCGCTAGCCAAGGAATGGACTGAGGTTCGAACCTCAGGTGTCCCATATGGTTCCCCCAAGCCAGGGGCGATTTCTGAGTGCTTAGCCTGGATTAACCCCTGAGCATCAAATGGGTGTGGCAAGAAAAGAAGGAAGGAAGGAAGGAAGGAAGGAAGGAAGGAAGGAAGGAAGGAAGGAAGGAAGGAAGGAAGGAAGGAAGGAAGGAAGGAAGGAAGGAAATGTATTTTCCATTAAAAAGATGGATCATGAGGCCGGAGAGATAGTATGGAGGTAGGGTGTTTGTTTGCCTTGCATGCAGAAGGACAGTGGTTTGGATCCTGGTATCCCATAGGGTCCCCGTACCTGCCAGAAGCAATTTCTAAGCACTGCCAGATGTGACCCCAAAACAAAACAAACAAAAAAAGAAGAATCATTACATGCATATGGAAAACACACATTCAATACCTGGAAGCACTCCGTCTATCCAAACAGTGCCAAATGTACCCCACCAAAGTCACTGTTAATATTTTGGGGTGAAGGATGTAGCTCAACAGTGGCACTTGGACTATATACATGTGTGAGGCCCCAGATTCTAACTCTGGCGTGGCAAAAAAAATTTTTTTTCAATTACAAAGGATGTCAATGAAGGAAGCAGAGAAAGGACAACTTTATATAGGACCTTTATATAGGACTGAAAATATATATTTGAATACATCTTCTGAAAAGCAATTTGGCAATATTCATGAAATATCTTAACATGTTTTATATCATTAGAAAAAAAACATTCCTTTTTGAGGTTATGGGGGTCATATCAGGCAGTGTTCAGGGCTTAGGTACTCTGTGCTTAAGGTTCACTCCATGCTGTGCATGCTCAGGACATCGTATGTAGTATCAGGGGTCAAACCTGGGTCAGCTGCTTCCAAAGAGCCTTAACAGTTATACTATCTCCCTGGCCTAATCATTCCTGCTTAAAAAAATTAGTCCTGGGGCTGGAGCGATGGCGCAGTGGTAGGGCATTTGTCTTGCATGCAGCTGACCTAGGATGGACAGCAGTTTGATCCCCAGGTGTCCCATATGGTCCCACAAGCCAGGAGTGATTTCTGAGCGCATAGCCAGAAATCTGAGCATCACCGGATGTGGGCCAAAAAAACCACCAAAAAAAAAAAACTTAATTTGCATGCCGTTTACCCAGCTAAAACTCTTTAATACTACAGTCTACCAAACACCCATGATATAAATATAATACTTATTATAGCTGTATTTATCACAAAAAGACAAGAATAAAATAAATATTTTTTTCAGGCCACACCCATTTGATGCTCAGGGGTTACTCCTGGCTAAGCGCTCAGAAATTGCCCCTGGCTTGGGGGGACCATATGCCACGCTGGGGGGATCGAACTGTGGTCCTTCCTTGGCTAGCGCTTGTAAGGCAGACACCTTACCTCTAGCGCCACCTCGCGGGCCCCGAATAAAATAAATATCTAAGAAGAATTGATAAATGTAAAGTAAAATTCTTACAATACACTATGTTGAAATTGTTAAGAATGTTGTTTCTGGGCCCGGAGAGATAGCACAGCGGCGTTTGCCTTGCAAGCAGCCGATCCAGGACCAAAGGTGGTTGGTTCGAATCCCGGTGTCCCATATGGTCCCCCGTGCCTGCCAGGAGCTATTTCTGAGCAGACAGCCAGGACAGCCAGGAGTAACCTCTGAGCAATGCTGGGTGTGGCCCAAAAACAAACAAACAAAAAAGAACAAGAAGTGCTGGCGGGATTTGGAGAGAAAGGAACTCTCATTCACTGCTAGTGGGAATGCCGTCTTGTCCAGCCTTTAAGGAAAACTATATGAAGATTCCTCAAAAGACTGGAAAGTGAGCTCCTATATTATCCAGCTATACCACTCCTAGGAATATA
This sequence comes from Suncus etruscus, assembly GCF_024139225.1. Classification (NCBI taxonomy): domain Eukaryota; kingdom Metazoa; phylum Chordata; class Mammalia; order Eulipotyphla; family Soricidae; genus Suncus; species Suncus etruscus. Next base: position 80,123,253 of record NC_064858.1, read on the forward strand.
TCCTAGGAACACAAAAACACAATACAAAAATGTCTTCCTCATACCTATGTTCACTGCAGTGCTATTTACTATAGCCAGACTCTGGAAACAACCAGATGTCCTTCAATAAATGAATGGCTAAAGAATCTGTGGTACATACAAACAATGAAATATTATGTAGCTGTCAGGAGAGATGAAGTCATGAAATTTTCCTATACATGGATGTACATGGAATCTATTATGCTGAGTGAAATAAGTCAGAAGGAGAAAGATAGACACAGAATAGTTTCACTCATCTACACATTTTTTTTTTTTTTGGTTTTTGGGTCACACCCGGCAGCGCTCAGGGGTTACTCCTGGCTTCATGCTCAGAAATCGCTCCTGGCAGGCTCGGGGGACCATATGGGACGCCGGGATTTGAACCGATGACCTTCTGCATGAAAGGCAAACGCCTTACCTCCATGCTATCTCTCCGGCCCCTCATCTACACATTTTAAGAAAAATAAAAGTGATTATTGTAATAAAGCCCAGAGACAATAGAGATGAGGGCTGGAAGAACTGGTTCTTGATGAAGCTTATCACATAGAGTGGTGAGTTTAGAGATGACTACACTAACTATCTTAACAATGTTAATGAATGAGAGAAGTAGAATGCCTGTCTCGAATACAGGCAGTGGTGGGGAAGGAGGGAAATGGGGGCATTGGTGATAGGAAGGTTGCACTGTTGAAAGGGGGGGGGTTCTTTTTATGACTGAAACCCAACTACAATCATGTATGTAATCATGGTGCTTAAATAAAGAAAAATTAATAAATAAAAAAAATAAATAAAATTAATACAAGAATAAAAAACACTATCTCTTTTCAGCACCTAATCCTAGTTCAGATTACTTTTAAAAATTTTTAATTAGGATGTAATCTAATAAAAATGAATGTTGAACTCAATTACAATAAAACATATTTAGAGGCTAGAGATAGTAAAAAAGTTATGGCATGGGCCAAAGAAATAGTAGAGTGGGTATGGCATTTGCCTTACATGTGGCCAACCCAGCTTCAAACCCCAGCAGCCCATGTTCCCCAGAGCACCACCAGGAATAATTCCTGATTGCAGAGCCAAGAGTAATCCCTGGGCTGGAAAGATGGCATTGAGGTAGGGCATTTGTCTTGCATGCAGAAGGACAGCAGTTCAAATCCCGGCATCCCATATGGTCCCGTGAGCCTGACAGGAATGATTTCTGAGCATAGAGCCAGGAATAGCCCTTGGGTGCTGCCGGGTGTAACCCAAAAACCAAAAAAAAAAAAAAAAAAAAGTAATCCCTGAATATTGCTGGTATAGCCTCCCCCAACCCCACTCACACACAAAATGAAATAAAACAAAAACAAAAGATGTAAGGCTTGCATGTGGCAGGGGTCAATGGTTCAAATGGACTCAGCACTGCAAAGATGGTCCTTACTACAGAACTAGGATTAGCCCTTAAGCACATCAGGGTTTGAATCCACCCCCCCCAATAAATAAATTAAGAATGCCTGAAGTCAGATATGTTGTTTATCTTTTTTTGTTTGTTTGTTTTTGGGCCACACCCTGTGACGCTCTGGGGTTACTCCTGGCTATGCGCTCAGAAGTTGCTCCTGGCTTCATGGGGGACCATATGGGATGCCGGGGGGATCAAACCTCGGTCCGTCCTAGGCTAATGCAGGCAAGGCAGGCACCTTACCTCCAGCGCCACCGCCCGGCCCCATGATATGTTGTTTATCTTTACAGCACTTTTGTGTATGAGATCCTAGGTTCTATCCATAGCACCTAAAAAAAAAATGCTTGTGTATAAATTTAAAAACTTTAACTCTTAAAACAGTATTTCGGGCCGGGCAGTGGCGCTAAAGGTAAGGTGCCTGCCTTGCCTGCGCTAGCCTTGGACGGACCGGAGTTCGATCCCCCGGTGTCCCATATGGTCCCCCAAGCCAGGAGCAACTTCTGAGCACATAGCCAGGAGTAACCCCTGAGCATTACCGGGTGTGGCCCAAAAACCAAAAAAAAAAACAAACAAAACAAACAAACAAAAAAAAAAAACAATATTTCACTCAGAGTTGCTCATTCTGTACCACCGAAGTACAGAATCAGTGGCCAGAGAAATAGTATAGGGGTTAAAGGCAACTGACCTCAGTTTTGATCCGGCAGCCCATATTGTCCCTGGAGCACAGAGCCAGAAGTAATTCTGAGCACTGCCAGGTATGGCTCAAAGAACAAAACTAACAGAATCAAATGACATATTAAGTTCAAAATGAATTACTGAAGGCTTTCTAAAATCATAAAATAGGGGCTAGAGCAATAGTGGGTAGGGTTTTAATTTGCATGCTTATTTGCATGCAGCTGATCCAGGTTCAATCCCAGCACCATATATTCGATCCCACGCACCTGAGCTAGCCAGAAGTGATCCCTGAGTGAAGAGCCAGGAGTAAGTCCTCAGAATGCAGAATGTGCCCCCCACCCCAAAAAAAAAACAACTAAATAAATAATAAACTATCAACTTACACAGAAATGAATATGGTAGAAGCATTCATACACAGGGTAATGCAAGCAGTTCAAGGTAATTCCTCCTTTGTTTTCTTCAAGGCCCCTTTGAGAATTCTTTGACTACAACCTAACAATGGATATCAAACACTACGGGTCACAACCAACAGTCACAAGAAGAATAAGAGAGCTGAAACCAAACTTTGCAGATACTTAATGTCTTTTCACTCAGCTATAAAGAAGCTGAAAATTTATTAGACAGGTGCTCAAAGAAAGCTCAATGAGCTCCTTTTCCTTATGAGATTAAAACAACAACAAAAAAAAAAGATTAAAAGTAAGAATCTGGAAAACTGTATAGGGTTGGGATGCATGCCTTCCATCAGTCAAATTTTAACTTGACAACACCCTCAGAACCAAATGGCCTCCTGAGCTGGTATCACTGGGAATTGCCCTGAAGCCAGTGGCCTGGTGGTCTTGACACTTTAGGACTTAACTATCTCTAGAAGTTATTCCGGGCCCTGCATCAGTTAAGAGACTCAAAAAATGACTCTGAAAAGTAAGAAATTATGTACAAATAGTTCTCTTTAAATAATATAATTTTAGATACGAAGTTTCAGATACAAATAATTTAGCTGCTTCTAAGCAGAGTACAAACACTGAGCTCTCCACTACAGTAGCAACCATATTTTCTTCTGCACAGATACTTAGTGTTGCTATGATGTGTCTTATGTAGAAATTTAGAAAATTTGTATCTAGAAATAAGAAAAAGATTCCAATAAATGTATGAACTATGAGAGAATAAAGCAGGCTTTGTGAATCACAGAAAACAAATAAGACTTGTGTTTTACTGTATAGATTAGGAACTAAAATTTATATTTATAGTTTCTTTTTTATATTTATAGTTTCTAGGTTCATTTTCAGTGTATTAATGAGCATAATAACAATAGTTTAATATACTAAGTTCATCAGTAGGTAACTAACTGGGGGTAGCCAGAGAGATGGTTCAATGAACTGAGCACAAACTCTGTATGTGGTAGACATGAATTTGATCCTTGGTACTGAATGGTACCCAAGCACTGCTGGTAGTGGCCTCTGAGCACAAAGTTAAGTAGACCCCCAGCAAAGTAAGGAATGAACCAAATAACAAAAAGATAATTAAAATGCACTTTTGGAGGGGGGCACTAGGAAGACAGCTAGAGTTTTAAAAAGCATATGCTGTTTTGCATGTAGGAGGCCAATATTCAATCCATTATGAGTAATTTTCAGAGTAATTTCAGTATGTGCAAGAATAACCCCAATACTGCCAGATGTAATCCCCAAAACTAGAAGAGGAAGCTGGGGAAACAGTTCAAAGAAATGGAATGCATGACTGTCACAGGGCCCCGGGTTAAATCCCCAGCACAGTCTTGTTTCCATTGGGTTTACTCCTAGTTGCTCCACCACCAACAAACAAACAAATATAAATATATACATATATATATACTCACATATATAATATATACGTACTACTATAATTAATTTGCCTTATTTTATACCAGGGCTTTTTTGGGGGTGTTGGGCCACACCCAGCAGTGTTCAGGGGTTACTCCTGACTCTATGCTCACAAATCACTCCTGGGAGGCCCAGGGGACCATATGGGATGCTGGATATGAAATTCGGTTCCGTCCCAGGTTGGCTGCATGCAAGGCAAACACCCTATTGTTGTACTATCACTCCAGCCCCTCTACCAGGGCTTTTGTAAAGCCCTGTGCTAATATACTAAAAAACTGAAGTAAAGGGTTAAAAAAAATAGATAAAAGATGCATTCAGGGGCCGGAGAGATAGCATGGAGGTAAAGGCGTTAGCCTTTCATGCAGAAGGTCATCGGTTTGAATCCCGGCGTCCCATATGGTCCCCCGTACCTGCCAGGAGCAATTTCTGAGCATGGAGCCAGGAGTAACCCCTGAGCACTGCCAGGTGTGACCCAAAATCCACAAAAAAAAAAAAAAAAATGCATTCAAAGAGGTTGAGGTTACTCTGGCTTCTACTTACCTATTATCACAAGCCCAAAGATATAAAAAGATAAAGTTTTATACTGAATAACTACTCCCTACTGAATTATGTATTTCCAAAGGTTTAGCAAACAATAGATATATGGTTAGTATATGATGTTCAGAAAAATGAATCTGAAAGGCCACAAAAAAAATTTTTTTTTGTTTTTGGGTCACATCTGGTGGTGCTCAAGGGCTACTCCTGGTTCTGCACTCATGAATCACTCCTGGCAGTGCTCAGGGGACCATACTGAATGATAGGGAAGGAACCCAGGTTGCAGGCACCTTAACTGATATACTATTGCTCTGGCCCAGGGCCACAAATTCTTTAATAAATTATTTTCAGGGGCTGTAGTGATAGCACAGCAGTAGGGCGTTTTCCTTGCATGAAGTCGACCTGGACCAAACCTGGCTTCAATTCCCAGCATCCCATATGATCCCCAGAGCCTGCCAGGAGTGATATCTGAACACAGAGCCACGAGTAACTCCTGGGCGCCACCTGGTTGTGACCCAAAACTCAAAAACCAAAAAAAAAAAAAAAAAAAAAAGACTGACTTCAACATGTAAACCAAATTAATCCTGTCATTTTTGGGTTTTTTTTTTTTTTGCAGGAGCAGAGATCAAACCCAGGGCTTCACACATGCAAAGCAAATGTTCTATTACTGGGGCTAGAAAGATAATACAGTGGGTAGGGTGGTTGCCTTGCACATGACAGACCTGAGTTGGATACCCGGTATCCCATATGGATCTTCCAAGTACCACCAGTGATTCCTTAGTGCCATGCCAGGAGTAAGCCCTGAGCATCACCAGGTATGCGCCACCCTCCAAAAATATCAAATGTTCTACTATATACCTGTCTCTCCCTCTCCTTCCCGATTCTCCTTCTTTTCCCTCTCCCCTCATTTTCCGTCCCCTTCCAGCTCTCCCTCCCTCCCCGCTACCCCTCTGCCACACCTGGCAGTGCTCTGGGGTTAATCCTGGCTCAAGAATTACTTTTTTTTTTTGGTTTTTGGGTCACATCCAGCAGCGCTCAGGGGCTACTCTTGGTTCTACGCTCAGAAACCGCTCCTGGCAGGCTCGGGGGACCATATGGGATGCTGGGATTCAAACCACCGTCCTTCTGCATGTAAGGCAAATGCCTTACCTCCACACTATCTCTCTGGCCCCAAGAATTATTTTTGATGGTGCTTGAGGACTATATGGGCTGCTGGAATCAAACTCCATTCAAATTTTATAGGTCCCACAAACTAAAAATAACTTTTTTTTTTTACTGTTTTTGTTTGTTTTGGGGCCATTATCTGATGATGCTTAGGAGTAACTCATGCCTCTGTACTCAGGAATTAACTGGCATTGCTTAGGGGATCATATGGGAGTCGGGGTCTGAACCTGGGTCAGCTGCATGGAAGACAAGTGTTTTTGTCTTCTCTCTGGCCCTGATTTTTCTTTTTGTGTGTGTGTGTGTGTGTGTGTGTGTGTGTGTGTGTGTGTGTGTGTGTGTGTTTTGGGGGGGTCACACCCGGCAGTGCTCAGGGGTTACTCCTGGCTCCATGCTCAGAAATTGCTCCTGGCAGGCACGGGGGACCATATGGGACGCCGGGATTCGAACCAATGACCTTCTGCATGAAAGGCAAATGCCTTACCTCCATGCTATCTCTCTGGCCCTCTAGCCCTGATTTTTTCTTTTTGTTGTTGTTGTTGCTGTTGTTGTTGTTTTAGGTTTTTGGGTCACACCCGGAGGTGCTCAGGGGCTACTCCTGGCTCTGTGCTCCAAAGTCATCCCTGGCAGGCTCAAAAGAACATATGGGATGCTGGGATTCAAGCTGGAGTCTGTCCTGTGTTGGCCACTTGCAAGGCAAACACCTTACCACTGTGCTATTGCTCCAGCCCGACTTTTACATTTTTAAATGGCTGAAAGAATTTACAAGGGTTTTTTTTTTTTTGGGGGGGGGGGAGTGCGTTTGAGACACAACCAGCAGTGCTCAGGGGGTACTCCTGGCTCTGCACTCAGAAATTACTCCTGGCAGGCTCGAGGTACCATATGAAATGCTAGAGATCAAACCTTGGTAGGCTGCATGCATGGCAAACACCCTACCAGCAGTGCTATAATTCTTAACTCCCAAATTTTATAATTTTTTAAATTGAATCAGTGTGAGGTATAGTTACAAAGTTGTTTGTGATTAAGTTTCATTCACACAATGTTCAACACCCATCACAGTGCACCTTTCCGGGCATCAATATCACCCCATGGTAGGCATTTTCCCCTCGCTTTCCCCCTCCTTTCTTGCTCCCTCCCCCACTCTTCCTTTTACATACTGTGGTTTGCAATTTTTTACAATTGAATGAAGAGGTAACATGCGTATCACTCTACCTCCTTTCTGGCTGAAAAAAAAATTTTTTTTTTTTGGTTTTTGGTTTTTGGGCCACACCCGGCAGTGCTCAGGGGTTACTCCTGGCTGTCTGCTCAGAAATAGCTCCTGGCAGGCACGGGGGACCATATGGGACACTGGGATTTGAACCAACCACTTTGGTTGGATCGGCTGCTTGCAAGGCAAATGCCGCTGTGCTATCTCTCCGGGCCCTGAAAAAAATTTTATTTTAATAAATGTTTTAATTGAATCACCATGAAATGCACAGTATAAAAATTGTTCATGATTGAGTTTCAGCTGGCTGAAAAATATATTTTTAATTTTTTGAAATTAAAAAAATTCAAATTTCAGTGCTGACACTTTTATGAAAATATAGTCAGTAACTGTCTGCATGTTCTGTGGCTACTTTTACTACAGTGGTAGGGCCAAATAATTACAAGAGATCTCATGCCTACAAAGCTGAACATAAATAAGTTCTTTGTCTCAGTTTGCTAATTCTTGGTACACTAACAATTATTAGGGACAATTTATGGTTAATTATGACTAGTGCATGGTTAATTATAATTAAAGCACAATTAAAACTAGTACAAGAATATGTAATTATTTTTTTTGTTTTTTAGGGGGGGCCACACCCGTTTGATGCTCAGGGGTTACTCCTGGCTAAGCGCTCAGAAATCGCCTCTGGCTTAGGGGGACCATATGGGACGCTGGGGGATCGAACCGCGGTCCTTCCTTGGCTAGCGCTTGCAAGGCAGACACCTTACCTCTAGCGCCACCTCGCTGGCCCAAGAATATGTAATTATTAAGGACTTTTATAATGTGACCGTTAAGTAAGAATTTCCTACATCTTTTTTTTTATTATTATTATTTGGAATCTCACCTGGTGGTGCTCAGGGCTTGCTCCTAACTCTTAGTTCAAGAATTACTCCTGGCCATTCTCAGGGGACAATATGGAGTGCCAGGGACTGAACCCATATCAAATATGTGCAAGTCGTTGAAGAGATAGCGTGGAGGTAGGGCGTTTGCCTTGCATGCAGAAGGATGATAAATTAAAATCCCAGCATCCCATATGGTCTCCCGAGCCTGCCAGAAGAGATTTCTGAGTGTAAAGTCAGGAGTAACCCCTGAATGCTGCCGGTTGTGACCCAGAAACTTAAAAAAAAAATATGTGCAAGGCAAGCTCCCTAACAAATTCACTCCAGCTGCTTTGACTCTTTAAATATAAAAAAAATTGTATTTTCTAAAATAAGATAAAATTAAACTAGCTCCAGGGATCGCAAGCCACATACCTCTGAACACCTTATAAAAATATAGATGCCTCTACCTCCTTAATTCTCTTGGCCTGGAGACTATGAATATACATTTAAAGTAAAACCCTGGGGGAACCAGAGAAGAGCCCAAAGCAGCATGTAGGAGTCCAGGTCCAATCCCCAGCACTAGGCTCCCAATACCCCTGTGAGTAGCTCCTGAGCACTGCTGGGCAACAAAAAAACACACTCACAAATACTCTGGGGGCCCAGAAATGGCTCAATGGCAAATGTACCTTACTTACACCTGCAAATGTAAGACTGAATTATATTCCTAGCACTGCAAGGATGAGATCTCTGGGGTACTCTGGGCAGCCAAATGTATAGGGGCACTGCAACTAAAGATATCTAAGACCTCAGGAACTAAATGTGTAAGCACCACAACAAAGCATGTATGTGATCTTTGGTCATACAACAACAAGGGAAGGGGGAAAAAAGAAGTAACAAAAACTGGGGGGCAGAGGGTCAGTGGGTAAGCTGTTTGTCATGCACACAGCCAACCCTGTTTGATTCCCCAGCATTCCATATGGTCTCCTGACATCACCAGTCCTGAGTGCAGAGACAGGAGTAATTCCTGGGCACGACCAGGTGAAGCCCCCCATAACAAAAGCAAAATACAGGCTGCAGGAACAATAATACAGTAGGTAGGGTACTTGCCATGCTTGTGGCTGACCCGATTTCAGTCCCAGCATCCCATAGAGTCCCCCAAGCTTGCCAGGAGTGATCCCTGAGTACAGAGCCAGTAGTAAGCCCTGAGTACTGCTGGCCAAAAAAACAAAACAAATTTAAAAAAGGACCAGGGGTTGGAGTGATAGTACTGTGAGTATGACATTTGTCTTGCACACAGCCAACCAGAGTTTGATCCCTGGCACCCTATATGATTCCTGAGCTGATCAGGAGTAATTCCAAGCCAGAAGTAAGCCCTGAGCACTACTGGTACAGTCCCAAAGTCAAAATAATAAAATTTTAAAAATAGGGCCAGGGATACATCTAGTTCAGCAGCAGAACATTTGCTTGCATGTATGAGGCTTTAGGTTTGATTCCAGCTTTGAAAAATAAATAAACATCCTGACAGCCACATGGATCACATCCAGAGTATAAAAAGAGAGGGTGGGAGTAGGGAAAAGCCCTAGGTGATTCTAACAAAATTTCAGTAGCCTACCCTTTCCAAAGAACTAAATGGTAGAAGAATTTATACTTCTTTCACATGGTAAACAGCTGTATTTTTGTACTTTACTGACCTGGATTCACTTCCCAGTATCCCAGTACCCCTGAGCATGACCAGAAATACCATATCTGAGCACAAGTTGAGCAGTAAGCCCTGAGCACTTCCAGATGTGGAAGAAGAGTGAGTTGAGCAGCACGTAGGCCTGGGGGGGGGGGGGGGGAATAAAGAAGAGGAAGGAGAAAGAGAAGGAAAGAAAACACAAAGGTTTGGAGAGCACTGTAAGTAGTGATCCCTGAGCACAATGCCAGGAGTACACTGTGCTGGGTGTGGCTCAATCCTACCCCTCTGTACATACACACACACACACACACACACACACACACACACACACAAATACACACAAAAGAGAAGAAGGAAAGAAAACACAAAGGTTTGGAGAACACTGTAAGGAGTAATCCCTGAGCACAATGCCAGGAGTACATTGTGCTGGGTATGGCTCAATCTACCCCTCTGTGTGTACATGCACATACATACATACACACACACAGGCACACAAGCACGCACGAAGAAATATAGATATATAAGAAATACATATTACATACATACATATATATATACATATAGCCAGGAATAACCCCTGGGCATCACTGAGTGTGGCCCCAAAACAAAACAACAACAAAAAAAGCAGAGTTAGAAACATCATATCTGGGGCCGGAGAGATAGCACAGCGGCGTTTGCCTTGCAAGCAACCAACCCAGGACCTAAGGTGGTTACTTTGAATCCCAGGGTCCCATATGGTCCCCCGTGCCTGCCAGGAGCTATTTCTGAGCAGACAGCCAGGAGTAACCCCTGAGCACTGCTGGGTGTGGCCCCCCCCCAAAAAAAGAAACATAATATCTATAGCAATAAGCATTTGAGTTGTAAATTATTTCCTGGAAACTGTATGTTGTCAAAAATTTAATACAGTTTTTAAATCCTAATTAATTTTAGATAATATATATTATATATTATAAATATAAATAAATATAAGCCAGAGACACAATTCCTGGTATAGCATGGTTCTAGCAGCACCATCAAAAGTGACCCCCAGGGGCTGGAGAGATAGCACAGCTATAGGGAAAGGTGGTTCAGATCCAGGCATCCCATATGGTCCCCTGATCCTGCCAGGGGCAATTTCTGAGTGAAGAGCCAGGCAGGAGTAACCCCTGAGAATCGCCGGGTGTACCCAAAAACCAAAAACCAAAAAAAAGTGACCCCCAGGGGCCGGAGCGGTGGCACAAGCAATAAGGCATCTGCCTTGCACATGCTAGCCTAGGAATGATCACTGTTCTATTCCCCAGCGTCCCACATGGCCCCCAAGCCAGGATCGATTCCTGAGCACAGAGCCAGGAATCTGAGCATCACAAGGTGTGGCTCAAAAACAAACCAAAAAAGTGACCCCCAAGCACTAAGCCCTGAGGAAAAGCCCAAGTACCACTGGAGGTGGCCAAAATAATAAAAATAAAAAAAAAAAAAGCTAGCAAGTAAATACACAAATATTAGAATGCCCTAAATTGACCAAAGAAAAGTTAATTACTAGATTTCAGGTTCAGACATGCAAGGACCAAATACTTCTATAGGAAATGACAAAAACAGATGGAACTGAGAATTAGGCCGAGTCATAAATTAAGCAATACTTAGGCAAAGCTTAGAATCCATCTGGAAGCAGTTTCATAAAGTTTATATACCATATATACATTAGTCAACTGCTTGACTATAACTATTTTTTTCTTTTTTGCTTCTGGGACACACCCAACAACACACCCAGGTTACTCCTGGGCTTGTGCCCTGGAATCAGTCCTGACAGGACTCAGGGGACAAAATAGGGTAGCAAGGAGCAAGCCTAGGTCAGCCATGTGCAAGGCAAGCATCTTACCTAGCTCCTTGACTAGAACATATTTTAAGTCATTAGGTTTTTGAAGGATTCAAGAAATAATTTTGAGCTATTTTTGATAAAGATTAATAAAGAAATAGCAGAGAATTTACCTTATATAAGCTCAATTCCCAGAACCCCATATGCTCCCAGGTATACCACCAGCAGTGATCTCTGAACACGAACCATTTATTTTGTTTGTCATAAATAAATAAACAAATAAGGGCAAAACCAAAGAGGCAAGACCCAAGGAGATAGGAAAGACAGTAAAGAGGTTAAGACATTTATCTTGTATGCAGCTACTGGAGTTTGACTCTGGGTACTACAAATCTCAGGAATGACTAGTGAGTACATCTGGATGTAACCCATCTCCTCCACACCTCAGGAAAAAAAAAAGGTAACAACTAAAATAACAGCAAAAAAGCAGTTAGGGGGCCGGAGTGGTGGTGCAAGCAGTAGAGCATTTGCCTTGCACGCGCTGATCTGGGACAGACCACAATTTGATCCCCTGGCATCCCATATGGTCCCCCAAGCCAGGAGTGATTTATAGCCAGGAACAACCCCTGAGCATCACCGGGTGTGGCCCAAAAACAAAACAACAAAAATAACAACAAAAAAAAGCAGATTAGGGGCCGGAGAGATAGCATGGAGGTAAGGCATTTGCCTTTCATGCAGGAGGTCATCGGTTCGAATCCCGGCATCCCATATGGTCCCCTGTGCCTGCCAGGAGCGATTTCTGAGCCTGGAGCCAGGAGTAACCCCTGAGCACTGCCGGGTGTGACCCAAAAAAACCACCAAAAAAAAAAAAAAAAAAAAAAAAAAGCAGAATTAGAAACATTGTATCTATATCAATAAACATTTGAGTTGTAAAAAAATTTCCTGGAAACTGTATGTTGTTAAAATTTTAATGTTTCTTTTTAAATCCTACTTAATTTTAGATAAAATTTGACTCCTAAAAATGATTCCTAAAACAAAACAAATACCTTCAAAACACTAGTCATTAAAGCTCAATTTTAGGGGCCGGAGAGATAGCATGGAGGTAAGGCGTTTGCCTTTCATGCAGAAGATCATCGGTTCAAATCCCAGCGCCCCATATGGTCCCCCGTGCCTGCCAGGAGCAATTTCTGAGCATGGAGCCAGGAGTGACCCCTGAGCACTGCTGGGTATGACCCAAAAACCACAAAAAAAAAAAAAAAAAAAGCTCAATTTTAAATCTTCATGCAAACAGCAAACCTGACCAACATAAATCCCTAGCATTAGTTTGGTCACAGAAAATATTCAACAGCCCTGTATATAGTTCAATAACATTCATAGAGTACTCAGAAATTGTCACGGAAAAATAAAAAAGTTACTTTGTAAGAGTTTACACAAATGGAAACAGTGATCTATATGGTGTATTCCATTGCTCACTGATTTGGGCAGGGGCCACCAGCAGTGCTCAGGGCTCTTGGCTCTGTATTCAGGGATCACTCCTGTCTAGCTCACTGATTCTGAAGTGCTCAACAAAAATGGTGCTAAAGGAGAGATGTTAGTACAAAGGATACCCCAAAAAAGTTATGTAAAATCAATATGCTATTATTATTCAAGTTGATCAAGCTGAAATAAATTTCACTGACTAACACAAATCACTTCTAATAACTATATGTTACATACAATAAAGTTATCCTGCCTTTTAATATAGACAAGTATACTGTTACAAAAAGAATGATTATATTCTAATCCAGGGGGGGATAATTTTTGTTGCATGGCAAAGTTGAAGCCCCAGAAGGACTAATTTTTTTTTTTTTTTTTTTTTTTGTTTTTTTTGGGTCACACCAGGCAGTGCTCAGGGGTTATTCCTGGCTCCAGGCTCAGAAATTGCTCCTGGCAGGCACGGGGGACCATATGGGATGCCGGGATTTGAACCGATGACCTCCTGCATGAAAGGCAAACGCTTTACCTCCATGCTATCTCTCCGGCCCCCAGAAGGACTAATTTAGCATATAAATCTTTTGTTATGTTATAAAAAAGCACTAGACAGATAAGATGATAGTAGTAGGGGCTGGAGAGATAGAACAGCAGTAGGAGTTTGCCTTGCACACAGCCAACCCAGGACCGACCGTGGATTGAATCCCGGCATCCCATATGGTCCCAAGCCAGCTAGGAGCGACTTCTGAGAGTAGAGCCAGGAGCTGAGCAATACCGGGTGTGACCCCTCCCCCCCCCAAAAAAAAGATGATAGTAGTAGGCAATTCAACTTAAAGTGGGTCTTGTGAAAGACGAGTCCCACCAGGCGACCCAACACCACCACCCACCACCTGTAACAACTCCAAACTAAACAAAAACAAATGAGTTACCAAAATTTTATAGAAGACTTGGAATTGGATAGTAAAATACATAGGGTGCTTGTCTTGCATGTGATTGACTAGGTTTAAACCGAGCAACCCATCTGATTCTCTAAGCACCAGAAGTAACCCCTGAACCAGGTGTGGCCCCGAAATATATATATATGAAAAGCTAACAAAGTAAAGTCATGAGTTTGAAATGCGTTTTATTCCTATTAAGTATTCTTAGATCTTCAAACTACTTTGAGTATCTTGGGGCCAGAGCAATAATACATTAGGCTGGATATTTGCCTTGCATGAGGCCAACGATCCCTGGCTTCCCATGTGGTCCCCTGAACAAATTGTGCTCAAATGTAACCCATTTGTCGTATGTGACCCAAAATTAAAAAAAAAAAAAAAAAAAAAAGGCTTTGAGCACCATCTTTGCATGAAATTGCCCACACATTTTTATTTTACTTTATTTTAAAAACCTTTTGGTTTGGAGCCACATCCAGCAGTGCTCAGTGCTTACTCCTAGCTCTGTGCTCAAGAATCAATCCTAGCAGGGCCCATGCAGGGACTCGAACTTCAGTCAACTGCATGCACGCAAGGCATGTGCTTTACCGGCAGTCATATCTCTCTAGCCCTGCCAACATAATTTTTAATACTAGACAACAAATTTCTCTTTGCATATACCTTTTTCTAAATTGTTATACTCATCCTTTTCTAAGGATGCCACACAGTATAGGTTTATTTTCAGAACAAATAAAATCTGATTAATGTAGATAGGCAGCAAGTACATTATTCATGTTTATTTTTGTTTGTAGGTACAGGAGCTATTCTCAGCTCTGTGCGTGGTGGCCACTTCTAGTATGCTTAAGAAACCAGGAAGTGTTAGGATCAAACCCAGGCCTCTAACAAGCAAAGCATATACTCTGTCATTTGAGCTATCTTTCCACTCCTATTCAGCTTTGTTTGAAGTTTCTAAACAGAGAATAAGAAAAAAAAAAAAAAGACAAAATATTATTATGTAACAGAGAAAGAAAAAAACTCAGCACTACTCTTTCACCACAAAGTGTTCACCAGGGAAATTCTGAAGAGAAAATGTCATGATAAAATATTTTAAGGCATGAAATGACCCCAATGCAAAACATTTGTTGCTGGTGATTGTTTTTGTTTTTAGCTCAAAGGAGTTATTATTTCTTGTCATTTCTATTCCTTACTTTTTGTTTATCCATTCCCACTGGATCACTAGAATCCTTTCAATTTCATTTTCTTTAGTCTATTTTTCTTCCTGACTCATCAACAGTAAGTTCCCTGATCACAAATTTTATTTATAAATGTTTGAATTGGAAAGGACCTTGAGGGGTCAAATCCATTCCTTTGCTTTCCAGGAGAATGTATAAACTAAACAATCTCAGATGGATGAGAAGACGTCAAAAGAAAAATACATTCTGTATCTAATAGTATGCTACTTCATTCTGCATATTTTCACAATTTTCGATTTTTTATTTATTTACTTGTTTTTGGTGTTTGGGTCATACCCAGCAGCACTCAGGAGTTACTCCCGGCTCTGTGCTCAGAAATCCCTCATGCATGAGGGAACCATATGAGATGCCAGGATTCAAACCACTGTCAGTCCTGGATCGGTTGCATCCAACGCAAATGCCCTACCACTGGGCTATCTCTCTGGCCCCAATTTTCAATTTTTTAATGAAAAAAAAAAAAACAAAACTAATCCCCCAAAGCGGGAGGTGACAAAAAATGCATTTTCTCAGTTAAAATTGTTCATACAGGGGCGTTTGCCTTGCAAGCAGCCAATCCAAGACCAAAGGTGGTTGGTTCGAATCCCGGTGTCCCATATGGTCCCCCGTGCCTGCCAGGAGCTATTTCTGAGCAGACAGCCAGGAGTAACCCCTGAGCACCGCTGGGTGTGGCCCCCCCAAAAAATTGCTCATACAGGGGCTAAAGAGATAGCATGAAGGTAGGGTGTTTGCCTTGCATGTAGAAGGACGGTGGTTCAAATCCTGGCATCCCCTGTGGTCCCCTGAGCCTGCCAGGAGCAATTTCTGAGCGTAGAGCCAGGCAGGAGTAACCCCTGAGCGCTGCCGGGTGTGACTCAAAACCAAAACAAAAC
The DNA here is from genome assembly GCF_024139225.1 of Suncus etruscus. NCBI lineage: Eukaryota > Metazoa > Chordata > Mammalia > Eulipotyphla > Soricidae > Suncus > Suncus etruscus. The sequence goes on from NC_064858.1 coordinate 80,138,960, forward strand.
AAAACAAATTGTTCATACATAAAACAAGGTTCACTGTAAATATGAACTTTAAATCTCTACTGATAGTTTATCTTGTTTGTAGCAACATTTCATCCACAATACATTGCAGGACAACTTAAACCACCACACCATTTAACTGGAATTACAAATAACAATTACAGGGGCCGGAGTGATCACATAGTGGTAGGGCATTTGCCTTGCATGTGGCTGACTCAGATGGACCCAGGCTTGACCCCTGGCATCCCATATGGTCCCCCAGCCTGCCTGGGGCGATTTCTGAGTGCAGAGTCAGGAATAACCCGAGCACCGCCAGATGTGGCCCAAAAACCAAAATAAAAAAAAAAAAAAAAAAAAAAACAAATAGCAATTACATATGTATGTATATGTGTATTCATAGATTTTTTACTCCAAAACAACATGAAAAGTAAGCTCTAAATTAGAGATGTTAAGGGGAAGTTACAACTATTACACAAGCAGTGATTTGATTCTTTAATAACTTATGTGTTTAAGGAATGATATCTTTCTAAGGGTTTCCAAATAATAATTTTTTGGGAGGTGTAGGGTAGACCACATTCAAGTGTTTAATGTATTCTTACTCTGTGCTCAATGGTCACTCCTGGTAGTGCTTAGGGGATCATATGTGATGCTGAGAATTGAACCTGGCATTGGTCACATGCAAAGCAAACATGTTATCATGTGACCATCTCCTTCCAAATTATAAATTTAAAAAATAGAGAGCAGAAGCTGGAGAGAGAATATAAGGGTTAAGATATTTGCCTTACATATGGTCAACCCATGTTCATCATCAATCCAGCCAACCATCACATAGTTCCCTAAGTACTACCAAGTGTGGTTCAAACCACCTGTCTCAAAATAAATATGTAAATAGAGACAAGGGATGAAGAATACAGAAAAGAGTAAAATAGTTATGGCTTCCCAAGAAGAATCTAAAATAAATTACTATTAATTAGTTGATTTAAAAACAATTCAGGCAATGCACTAATCTATAAACACAAGTATAAAAAGAGAAATAGTTGGGACCGGAGAGAGCATGGAGGTAAGTTATTTGCCTTTCATGCAGAAGGTCGATGGTTCGAATCCCAGCATCCTTTATGGTCCCCTGAGCCTGCCAGGAACGATTTCTGAGCATAGAGCCAGGCACAACCCCTGAGCACTGCCAGGTGTGATCCAAAAACAACAACAACAACAAAAGAGAAATAACAACTAATTCTAACTTTTTTCCCTATGAGGGAGTCATACTCAGCAGTGCTAGGGTAGCCTTGCAATGATCCAGGAAATCAAGTATACAAGGCATTTGCTCCACCATTTGAGCCACATCCTAAATCCTAACTTTATTTTCTTGTTTTGATATGATCACTAGCCAAGAAGCTCAGTGACATATCAGACAGAATATATTTAGATTCTAGGGGCAAGAGTAATAGCACAGCAGGTAGTGTGTTTACCTTGCCCCGGCCGACCTTTCATCCCCAGCATCCACCCCCAGCATCCCATATGGTCACCTGAGCCTGCCAGGACCAATTTCTAAGCACAGAGCTAGAAGTGACTCCTAAGCACTGCCAGGTGTGCCCCCCCAAAAATAATATATTTAGATTCCAGCTGGATACCTCCTGATACTACACAGGAAATAAAAGGTTAAGAAATAAAATAGGGGGCCGGAGAGATAGCATGGAGGTAAGGCGTTTGCCTCTCATGCAGGAGGTCATCGGTTCGAATCCCGGCGTCCCATATATGGTCCTCCCGTGCCTGCCAGGAGCAATTTCTGAGCCTGGAGCCAGGAATAACCCCTGAGCACTGCCGGGTGTGACCCAAAAACCACAAAAAAAAAAAAAAAAAAAAAAAAGAAATAAAATAGGGGGCCGGGCGGTGGCACTAAAGGTAAGGTGCCTGCCTTGCCTGCGCTAGCCTTGGACGAACCTCGGTTCGATCCCCCGGTGTCCCATATGGTCCCCCAAGCCAGGAGTAACCCCTGAGCGTTACCGGGTGTGGCCCAAAAACCAAAAAAAAAAAAAAAAAAAAAAAAAGAAATAAAATAAAACTTTACCCACAGATTCACTAATACCAATCTAATGATAGTATGTTAATATTATGTAGCATTGTTCCATTCATATTTTAATCAGTGATTTGAAACAAAACCTAAGTGTTTGGGGTGTTTTGTTTGTTTTTCCTTTTGGTTATGTGGTGTGCAGGGGGATTTTATTTCGAGGGGTAACACCCGGTGGCACTCAGGAGTTACTCCTGGCTCTAGCTCAGAAATCGCTCCTGGCTGGCTCGGGGGAACATATGGGATGCTGGGATTCGAACCACTGTCTGTCCTGGGTCAGATGTGTGCAAGGCAAACACCCTACGAATGTGCTATTTCTCCGACCCTCTGCAGGAGAATTTTTATTTATTTTTTGGTTTTTGGGCCATACCCAATGGTGCTCAGGGGTTACTCCAGACTCTGTGCTCAGAAATCGCTCCTGGCTGGCTCAGAGGATCAGGGATTCGAACCACCATCCATCCTGGGTCAGCCACGTGCAAGGTCAACACCCTACCGCTGGCCCCGCAGAGGGATTATTCGTGGCTCTAAATTCAGGGATCATTTCTGGCAGTGCTTAGGGGTCAGTACATGTGCTAGAGATCAAACCTAGGTCAGCCATTTGCAAGACAAGTACCTTCCTGTAACATTCCAATAATATGGCTCCAGTCCCAAGTGTTATATATTTATGTCAGGTTTATGAAATATATCTATCAATGATAAAAGATACCAGGAATGATTAAGATCTAAGTAACATGCTATATAAGCCAAAACTAAAAAAATGGTAACTACAAGAATAAACATAGAGCCTGAAGTGAGTACAGAGTAAACCTGGGTTCAACACTCGGCATCCTATATGGTCCCTCAAGTACCACCAGGATTGCTGAGTGCAGAGCCAGGGGTGAGTCCTGAGTAAGGTGTGACCACAAAACAAACAAACACAAAAAGAATAAGTGTAGGGGTGGCCCAATAGGGTTGCTTTCTCATACTTCTGAGGGCTCACTACACACACAGAATATAATAGCCATCCAGAAACAGATTCAGTACAGGGACCAATGCCTGGAGTGAACCCAGCCCAGGGCAGTCCCCACAGACCATGAGGAGTCCCCAGAGATCCTTTTATTTATTTATTTATTTATTTTGGTTTTTGGGTCACACTGGCAGCACTCAGAAGTTACTCCAGGGGTCGGAGAGATAGCACAGCGGTGTTTGCCTTGCAAGCAGCCAATCCAGGACCAAAGGTGGTTGGTTTGAATCCCAGTGTCCCGTATGGTCCCCCGTGCCTGCCAGGAGCTATTTCTGAGCAGACAGCCAGGAGTAACCCAGCCGTGGCTGGGTGAGGCCCAAAAACAAAACAAAAAAAACAAACAAACAAAAAAAAGAAGTTACTTCTGGCTCTACACTCAGAAATGGCTCCTGGCAGGCTCGGGGGACCACATGGGATGCCGACATTCGAACCACTATCCTTCTGCATGCAAGGCAAATGCCCTACCTCCATGCTATCTCTCCAGCCCCAAGGTCCTTTTATTTTTAAAAAGTAGGGGCCAGAGCAGTAGCACAGCAGGTAGGGCATTTGACTTGCATGCAGCCAACCCACGTTTGATACCCAACATCCCAGAGACTGCTGGGAATAATTTCTGAGCACAGAACCAGGAATAACCTAAGTACTGACAGGTGTGACCCAAAAACTTTATTAAAAAAAAAGTGTGTAAAGCCCTCAAACACTTTTTTTTTTTTTTTTTTTTTGGTTTTTGGGCCACACCCAGTAACGCTCAGGGGTTACTCCTGGCTATGTGCTCAGAAGTTGCTCCTGGCTTGGGGGACCATATTGGGACACCGGGGGATCGAACCGCGGTCCGTCCAAGGCTAACGCAGGAAAGGCAGGCACCTTACCTTTAGCGCCACCGCCCGGCCCCTCAAACACTTTTTTTAAAAATCACTTAAATAGGGCCCGGAGAGATAGCACAGCGGTGTTTGCCTTGCAAGCAGTTGATCCAGGACCAAAGGTGGTTGGTTCGAATCCTGGTGTCCCATATGGTCCCCCGTGCCTGCAAGGAGAGATTTCTGAGTGTAGAGCCAGGAATAACCCGAGTGCTTCCAGGTATGACCCAAAAACAAAAACAGAAAAATAACAATGTGTTCTCAGCCTTTAAGAATATAGAAAGGGGGGCCGGGCGGTGGCGCTAAAGGTAAGGTGCCTGCCTTGCCTGTGCTAGCCTTGGACGAACCGCGGTTCGATCCCCCGGTGTCCCATATGGTCC